>NW_023276806.1:245121312-245371729 GCF_003668045.3 Cricetulus griseus | reverse complement strand
ATACTTAGAGAATCACTACACTAGTACCTTGGTTTGTCACTGGGCTCCAGGCAAGTATTCTTATTCCCATCCACTAAGGCTGAGGCTTCCAGCAGCCAAGTCACCAGTTCACAGCCACATGGCTAGGGAGCAGTAGTAGAAGGCTGTTATTGGGTGCTGGTCTTACCCTTGGTCATCTGTACTTGATTGTCAGGCCTGGTCCACCATCCAGACTACTGTGCTGCAGGACTGGGTAGCCACCATCCTCTGGGCCTTCTGTGGAATTTGTAGCTTAGCCCTAAGACACTACATTCTAAGAAATGAGAGTAGGTTGCATATTTTAAGGAATTTGGCCTTATTCATTGGCTTTTTGGTGTGCAAACGCCCTTGCTAGCTGATGCTGGTTGAGCTGACAAAGACTGTGAGATGGGGAAGTCCCAGTGACCTGCAGTCAGGGGGAGAATTTATGCATGGCTGGCTGAGCTGTTTGGGGTCTTCCCAAGGCTGGACTAGACACCTGGGACTACCTCATGCATGCAGTGTAGGACATTTGCCTTTACAATCAGCCCTGTAGATTCCTCCTCAGAGTGTACCTGTTGCATCTAGTCCATAATAAGCCAATGGGATGATCAGTAAGTTACTTGTTTACTTTGAGGGCTACTGTAGTCTGAACCAATGAGATTGATGGAGGAGGGAACCTCTCTTCATCTTCCATCTCAGAGGTTATAAGTTCTACCTTTTACCCATTGGACAAGGACGATCTAAGACTTGGAAGATTAAAAGGGCAGCTCTGCTCAGCTTGCCACTTTCTTTTCCATGAATTTTAGTCACGTATTAATTATTGATCCAGAGTGTCTTTATTGTTCCATCTGCAAAATACAAATGTGAATTCCAGCCATGTATTTTTAAACAACTCTATTATGATCAAACAAATTTGAATATCACATATAGCTTATTACAAGTGAGCTTTGTTTACAGGGAGAAAATCGGCTTAATATATGGTTTCTAGATTTTCATTTTTGTTAACTGTAGCCAAATTGTGAGTTAGGTGAAACATTATCTTTTTTACTATTTAATAGCTCCATATATCATATTTCCAGAAGCTGCTATCGTGTTTGCTTTGTAGAAACAGAGAATTAAGATGCAAAGTAGAAAAATCTATGTTCTGGGACCTGGAATAAATGATAGGAATCAATGGATTTAGAATAATACAGATAAATAATAGATGATTTCACCTGGATAATGATGTTTGCATGTATATGTTATGTGTACAGGTGTGCTTGCTTGTGTGTGTATGTGAAGGCCAGATGTTGACTCCACCTTATGTTTAAATGCTTTACATTTCTTTGTGTGTTTGTGTTTATGGGTGTGATGGGGAGGGCAGTGGACAGCTTGCAGGAGTCTGTCCTTCCCTTCTACTACATGGATTCTGGGGATGGAACCCAAACCTTGAGGCTTAGTGTTAAACACCTTTACTTGCTGAGTCATTTTGTCCAGTCTGCCTTATTTTTTGAGACAAGGTCTCTCACTGTACCTGAATCTTGCCTTTTTTGCTAGCCTGGCTGGCCATCAAATCCTGGGGATCCCACCTGACTCTGTCACCTCACCTGGGCCAGTTACACACCTTCATGAATGGTTTTTATGTGGGTGTTGGGGATCTGAGCTCAGGTGTTCATGTGTAAGCAGCCAGAATTCTGCCCACAGAGTGGTCTCCCCTGTCTTCCTGGATAATAACATTTAAAAGCACCCTTACATTGTTATAAATTCAATTAGCATTGCCTTCTGAAAAAAAAAAAACAAAGTTATAAGCTTGCATGTTCTGGAAGCAAGTTCCCAAAGTCTTCATGTACTAATTGTCTAATAAATATTAGGAACTCTCTTGGAAATAGCTACTTCGAACACTTGCTGTAAAGTAACATTTTTAGATTCTGTTAAGTTTGTAACTGCATTTTTCTAATCAAGTGTGATACACAGTATTATATTTAATATGTTGTCTTTGTTAAAAAACAATTTTTTAGGAAGAGATTGTGGTATATATTATAATTCTGGGACCGTGGTGGAACATGGGGGTGGGGAGGGTTGGGGAGTTGGGTTGGGGAGACAGGAGGACCCTGAGTTTAAGGCCCTTTTACTACAGCCTGGGGATGGAACCCAAACTGAGGCTCTCTCTCTCTCTCTCTCTCTCTCTCTCTCACACACACACACACACACACCAATTCCAGAACTCACTCCCCACTGAAAAACCTTACCCTACACCGCACACATTTTGTCAGTACAACAGTGTGATCTGCTTTGACCAGTAGTGACCTGTGAGTTGGAAGCATTTCATCTACCTCTCCTGCACAGGGTACAGTGCCATTTGATTTTTTTTTTTATAAGGTAGCCTGAGCAGAAACAAGGAAACAAAACAATACAAAGATTCAAGAACTGCACGGTTGATAACAGGTCATTCCAGCTTTCCTTCCGTGATAAAAGGGACTTGCTCAGGGGTTGATCTGTCATCTCTCCTGGGTTCTGGCAAGGTCAGAAAAACAGAAAATAGCTTGTATTTGGTGACATGGAACTTGAGCAGCTTGAGTGTCTCTGGTTTCGTTTGGTCTATTGGGGCCTTCCTAAAGAAGTCCATCTGAATCAGTGTCCTTCCAATCTTACTCAACAGTTTAGCATGTAGAAAACTCTTGCATGTCCTTCCTTTCCCAATTACAATGCAGATGAGAATAGACTGCAGCAGTCTTCAGTTTCCGTTGCTACATAGCCAATCTCTCCCAAACAATGTCTGTTTTTTTATAATTTATTTTTATTTTATGAGCATTGATTAGTGTTCTGCCTGCATGTTTGTCTGAGGACATCAGATCCTTTTGAGTGGGAGTTATAGATAGCTGTGAGCTGTCATGTGGGTGCTGGGAATTGAACCCTGGTCCTCTGGAAGAACAGCCAATGTTCTTAACCACTGAGCCATCTCTCCAGTCCCCAAACAGTGTCTTGACACCAAGTCCAGGGACTGAGGTCTGAACAGGTGACTGGGGCACAGCTTGACTTGGAAGGCTTAGGTTCTTTGCAGAGTAGGTTGGAAAATTCAGTGGGCCACTCATGTGACTGTCCGGTCAGCACCATATTCAAACTAGAAGCCCAGGAAGGACTGATGCTGAGGACCAAGTAGATACTCCCCCACCCCGCCTTGGGACACACTGTGGGCTGCCTACTATGCTAGGCTTAGAGAGGGGATATCCTCAAAGAACCAGCTGAAGAGATAAACTCTTTGGACTTGGCCTTAGACATTATTTAAATCACTTCTGTGGTTTCAATGGGTCCACACCTGGACCCATGAACACACATAAACATATACATCTCACAAACAAATTTAAAAAATAATAAGAGTTTAGCTGAGGCAAAGAGATAAGAGCAGTTACAGGAAGGAAGTGAGTAAAAGCATATGGATATTCTTTTCTTTTTCTTCTTTCTTTTCTGTACAAAGAGTGAGAAATGAAGGCAGTATGAAGTAGAACACGGGGCTTTTTCTATTCACATGTGACCTAATTTCTGGATATTCTTTTCTTTTTCTTTTTCTTTTTGTACAAAGAGTGAGAAATGAAGGCAGTATGAAGTAGAACACGGGGCTTTTTCTATTCACATGTGACCTAATTTCTTTTCTACATTTTCCAAAGTACAAGTTATTATAATGCCACATACAAGATACTTGAATAATCATTTTCTGTACAGCTAAGGAATCGTAGTGGCTCAAGGGACTGCCTACCCTCTGCCTGGCCTCTTTTCTTTAGGATGCCATCTTGTTTCCCAATAAACTGAGAAGATTTTACACTAATTACTTAGTAGATGATATGATCGTCCCCAGTGGCATCCATATAGGAACAGCTTCTTCCTGCCATCCTGTCCCCAATCAGAGCTGTCTTCTCCCATATCATCAACTGGCTACCTACAAACCGAGGCACAAACTCTTGGCTTGGAGGGATGTTGTGACCTGAGTATTATCAAGACTCTCTGAATCCCTCCAAGAGTTCTAAACTGCCAAAGCTGTCAACAACAACACGTGATAGAAATGGAGGAGGTGATTGTCTGTAGTCTTCCTTGGAAGTTCAGGCTGTATCATAACCCTGAGCTTCCCCTTGAGGGTCACAAGTATCTTCTATATCATTGCCTCATGATTTTTACTTAAACAAGAAACTTCAACAATCGGTGGCTGAAAATACATTTTTCTCTTCATGATTTGCATCTGTAATAGAATAACAGTACTCTCTGTCTCTATGTCATTCTTTTCTTCCTTTCTAAGAAGTGAAAACCACTGGTTAGACTAAATACTAAGGAAATGCACTTCCTTTTTCTGACACATGAGAAATGGTGGATAGTCTTTCAGGAAAATTATTCATATTAGCATGGTAATGATGCAAAGCACAAAACACACAGAGAGTAATGGTGTCTAGTTTGTAATTTGTGCTAATTAACTGCTACAGAAAGAATTCCAGCTTAGTTCATTTCATCTTTCAGTAGTTTTTATCACATCGAGGTAGACCTGTGAAGGAAGATTATTGCCATGATCAAAGCGGGCATTCTTTGAGAGGAACTTGCAACTTGCATTTTTAAAGCAAAACTTTTAATTGGCACAACAGGTGAGACCTCAGTTGTGTGTGAATCTCCCAAGTTATTCTACTCAATAGACTAGCTATGGACCAAGTGTTCAAATAAACAGACAAGCCTGTGGACAAAATTTCAAATTTAAACCATAATATTAGTATGTTAGCTTATGCAGTCTATATGATTTTGTCTAAGGTGGAAATCTTGTGCCAAATCTAAGAGATAAGTGTTAAGTTAACTAGCTGGCTGCAGAGTCAGGAAAGGGAAAGAGATGTTACCATGTCTATTCTGACCACTATGATGACTTCTGGGATATTCTCTGTTACTTTCCCAGGGTAGTTATTGGATTAATACTAACAGGGATATGGAGTTGTTACTTCTATGAATGTTCTTGCTGTGACCAGCTTGTCCTCCCTTAGGGAGAGAGGATTAAAGCTCCACCTAAGCTCTTTGTGACAAGTGTGTCTCCTGAACTGAGTGCAGCATGCAGGATATAGTAGACTGTTTTCATAGGTTTGCCAGCCATTTCCTCTGATGAGTCAGATACACTTCCTTGGACAGTCAGTCCAATGCACCTCCCTGGAGTACTGGATCTTGGGAAAGTATCACAAAGAGAAAAGATGGTTAGAAGTTACCACCACCACCACCACCAGCAGCAACAGCAGCATCAGCATCGGTTTCTCCGTTACTTAGGAGACTGGTGATCTCCCATGATCCTCTAGAGTGCTACCTCAGAGGACAAAGTGATGGTCATCTTTGCCTATTCAAAATGGTGCCACAGTTAGCAAAAGTTAGTTTCATCCCTTATTCTCAAAGGGATGACTACTGACCAAGATAGAGCACTTCATAGTTGTCTCTAGGTTGCCACTTGTCTCTAGCTTCCTCTTAGGTCCTTTCTGTCTGATTGTCTTTGTTAGCCTTCTGGGTGAGCGCAAAGCTAAGTGCTGACTTTCACACTTCCCATTAGCCAGGGTTGTTTCCCTGGGGATAAAGAATGAGTTGTGCTCTCACCATTGTTGTGTGGCATTCCCAGAAGGTCTGAGTCACTGTAGGTTTTAGGCCTGTGGCACCCTTCACAAAAGGTGTGTATACAAGATGACTTTGATGAATGAGCATGGGTAGACCTTATTACCAAGTATTATAGGTCCCCAAATAGCCTCAGTATAGTCAGGTGACTTGCCCCAGGTTATCTGGCTACTAATTTAGAGCTTTGAAACCTGTGCCTCTAAAACCTCCTTCCTTTCCTGATGATCTGTGCATCAAAGTCAGCGGCACAGTGACATACCCTCCCAGAAGTACCACACCCATCAGATCCAGTGTCCCTCAGCAGAGAAGGGTTGTAGAGGACCAGTGGTGTTGTGTGCCCATACAGATGGTTCTAAGGTACTGGGGCACATGTGACTTGTTCCCAGTTCCAAGGCTTGAAGATCCTTGTCACTCATCTATATCTGAGACCACACGAGCTCAGCAATAATGATAGTCCCCAACTTAGGTTGGCTTGATTATAGTTTCTTAACTTAACAATGATGAAAAGCAGCACACATCTGCTAGGAAATGCGCTCCAACTTGTTCGATTTTGGCATTTTCTCTTTCTTGTGATGCTGGGCAGTAGATGCTCTTCATAGCATGTTTACATATGTTATCTTAAGTTAGCCTAAGTTCAAGCCTACCCACCCCTGTCCTGCCCTGCTCTACTCTGCCTTAACCTACCTTACCTCACCCCATCCTGCCCCTCTTTCTTTCATTCACATGTTGAGAGCCTCGTTGTATTTCCCAGGCTAGTTTTAAACTTAAAATCCTCCTGCCTAAGCTCCAAGAGTGCTAGGATTATAGGCTTACAATGACTAGACACAATGACTAGAACTTGAATTCAAAGGTTGTGCTCTGAGCTGTCACACTAGGTGCATGCTATTATTTAGTATATATTGTGGTATTATATATTATTACATGCACAATTATTTAATGAGCACTTCATGAGGCCTCCTTCAGACTCTGCTTCTTCCAGTCGGGTAACTTGTATACAAAGCATGCAGGGTTACAGGTAAACATGAAGGGGCAGGAATGGAACCAGTTTGTAGGGTATGGAGTGGAGGCAAATTGACTTTTCAAACAAAACCAAAACCCCCCACAAATATGAGGGGTTGGCAAGAGTTCTCAGTAAATAAAAGCACTGACCATGCAGGCCATATGACCTAAGTTGATCTCCATCTGCAGAACCAAAGTAGAGGAGAGAACTCACTCTGGAAAGTTCTCTGGCCTTCACGAGTGTGCCCCTGACACATGCGTAGCCACAATCACACACACACACACACACACACACACACACACACACACACACACACACACAGACACCCCACATTAAAACTTTAAAAAGTCACAAATATGAAGCTAGATATTAAATGATGAGAAATCAAAACCATCTCCAGGGTGTGAAGAAATTCTTGGAGACTTGGGGACTCCAGAATTCTTCTGAGATCTTCCTCAGGCAGTTGATCAGGAGAACTAACATAACAGGTGTTTACACAAGAACTTGGCTTCCCCTCTCTTTTCAGAAGCCTAAACATTCAGAAGGGCCATTGCAGGTCGGTGGCCTGGCCATATGCTTCCCCAGCCTCTAAGAGGTGGGATTTAACAGCTGGAGCCTGCAAGGACAGACCTGGGCTCTAGGGTTGAGTGAGAGGCCCTGGGATCATGGAAAACCACTTCCTGACAGGTATGAAACAGATGGTATTAAGTATTGACTGACATTTTCTTCTCATGATATCATTTCTTGCATTGGGTTTATTAGAGCTACAGTTATCTACAGTATAATCTTGTAAATAATTTAGAGCACTGTTTTTTTTTTTACTATAAGATTTTTTTTTTTTTTGCTTTAACTAGCTGATCCAATGCTATTTGTTAACTCGCCCAGCTTTCTCCATTAAGTTGAAATTGTTTCTTGGGTTTGATTCTTTTTCTTTTTGTAATTTTTTATTAGTTCAAATTAGGAACAAGCTTGCTTCACATGTCAATCCCTTCTCCCTCTCCCTCCCCTTACCCCCAAGCCTCCCCCCAGGCCCCCGACCTGCTCCCCACCCCATCCACCCTCCACTCCCCAGGCAGGGTAGTGCCCTCAGTGGGAGCTCCCCAAAGTCCACCACATCATCCTAGGCTGGGCCTAGGCCCTTCCGCATGTGTCTAGGCCTAGAGTGCATCCCTTCACATGGGATGGGCTCTCAAAGTCCCTTCTTACACCAGGGAAAAATACTAATCCCCTACCAGGGGCCCCCTAGAGTTCAGAGGCCTCCTCATTGACATCCATGTTCAGGGGTCTGAATCAGTCCTGTACTGGCCTCCCAGACAGCATCTGGGGTCGATGTGCTCCTCCATGTTCAGGCCAACTGTTTCTGTGGGTTTCCCCAGCCTGGTCCTGACCCCTTTGATCTTCATTCTTCCCTCTCTGCAACTGGGTTTTGATTCTTGATTTTTAATTCTGTCCCATTTATCTTCCCATCTATTGCTGAGACATTATCCAGTCACTGCACTTTTAAATGTGCTTTTCTGCTTTGCTTTTTTGTTTGTTTGCTTGTTTATTGGTTTCAGTTTTTGAGGTAGTACCACACTCTGTAGTCTAGATTGCCTAGAACTCACTGTGTAGCTCAGGCTGGCCTTGAAATCATGCTTCAACCTCCCAAGTCCTGGGATTACAGGCACACACCATGTCCTGGAATTACAGGCACACACCACTGCATAGGCATGGCTAAATCATGAACTTTATTATGTATTTTTGTATCTGACAGGAGTGGGCCTTTCTCTGGCTAAATTTTCCTTTTGGAATATTCTTAACTTTTCTCTCAAATTTACCAACCAGGAGATCAGAGGGTTCTAAAAATGAAGTTCTGTTGGGATCTAATTGGCTTAACATCCATTTTTGATTAAATTAAAGATATTAAAGACTTCACTTAAAAAACTTAAAATCTGTATAATATTAAATGATCCCTTCAGAAATATGGTGTGCCTCTGCAATCTATCTTTTGTTGGCTGTTCAGTATACTCCTTTTGTCTCCTTGTCAAACTTTTATGTTTGATTTCATGTAGTTACTTTTGTGTTTGTTTTGAAAGGCATCGTATACATTTCCCCCATCATCTTATCTAACTGAATCTGCTTAAGTATATAAAAGTGATTTATTTATACATGTATGTAGAGATGTGCATATGTGTGTATTGTGGTACAAGATTAAACCCAGGCCTGTACACATACTAGGCAAGTTCTTTACTTCTGAAATATATCTCTGGCCCTAGCAAGGCTACTTTGGAAAGCATTTAATATTTCACCCAAATAAATACTTTTAATAATTAACCAACAATCAGTTCTTTTTTATCTTTTTCTTCCATTTTTGGAAAGGTTTCTGGAAATAAAATATTGACACTATAATAACTGGACATTGTCAGTGGGCTTGGCCATTCCTGGATGGGTTCCTCATTACAGTGGTTGTGACTCTTAGAAAGCATGGTAAATCAAAGTGGGGATGCATAGGCTGCAAAAATTGTTATAAATCATTGAAAACCAAAGTGTGAATCATAGAGCACAAATTTGTCTGTAGCATAGAATTGACTTTGTAACTTGTTCTGTCATTGAATTTGATAGTTGCTTTTCAGGGGCGTCTTCGGGGATGCTGTCTTCATGGTAGACTCTCTATCTGAGTTTCTATCTATCTGAGTATGATGTTTACAGGCAAGCTCATGAACAGCGGATTTCCTTGAGGTGTGGATACTTGCCTGGCAGCCTTCTGCTGTGGAATGAGAGGCCCTCCTGCATCTATCTGCGGGGCAGGTCATGCTTATCTTACCCATGTGTTAAGAAAAGGCTGCTTAAACCACACCCCCACTGGATGGAGCTGCATGTCTTAGGTTCAGATGCCACACTCAGGCGGTGTTGTGGTATGTCCCCCAATCACACAGAATAACCAACTTTGCATCTTATCCAAGGCCTAGGCTGTTCTTGCTTGAATATGGTTTTACATTTAAGCAATGTGATTCTGTGGGTTCTCAACCCCAGGTGTTTTACTGAGTACTTCTGTGGATTCTGACACCAGAGCACTAAGCAGGACTCAGAAGGGTATCCCAGGTCTGAGGTGGTGACAGCAGTATCTTCTGGATCCCCTGTGTGGGTCTGGAACACAGACTTTTCCTCAATGGGTTCAATACTGCTTAGTACTGGTTGACAGTTTATTTTTAGCTAAGAAGAGTCCTTGGGGAGGGAAGAAAATTAGTCTGAGAATCCATTACCAACTTTCCAATTCCCTTCTTGGCATTCTACTCAGAGATAGACCCATCTCTGACACTTGCTGGCCCTGGAACCATTCCGTATGTCTATGTAACCATTCTCAAGTTACATCAAACAATAAACCTCTATCTTTATAAGCACCTTCCCAATGACCTGAAAATTCAGGTTCACTAGCCTCCTTTATTTGCTTATTCAAATTGTGTGTGTGTGTGTGTGTGTGTGTGTGTGTGTGTGTGTGTATTCGTGCATGTGTGTGTGCATGCGAGCATGTATGTGAGTGCAAGGCATATGTGTACACATCTGTCACCATAGGTCCCAAGTTCATGTACATCTGGTTCCAAATGGCTCCTTTTCCAAACTGATGATGTGGTTTAGGCATAAAAGAACTGGCAGGTGCTATAACAAGTATCGGGGGGGGGGCGTAATGCGGTCTTGAAGATGGAGTGGAGACTGCTGGGGATAATCCTAGACATGGATATGGTATGGCTGGAGGAGGTATCAATGGGATCCATGATGCATGTTGCCTAGAACATGGACATAGCCTCTTGGTCAACCTAAGATATAGAGATGAGTGTCTCTTTGTGAATGGAGAAAGCAGATGGGCGATTGGAGCTGTGTCCAGGGAGGTGAGATACTAAATATACTGAGGTCCAACACCCCAGACTTGAGAACGGTGGAATGTACCAAACTGATTTTGGAAACAGCATTTTATGCTTCTGAATTTGGGCTGTATATCTACAAATTTATTACTTACCTCATGTAGCCCCAGAGAACACATCCTGTATCATCCATTCTCCCTCTCACCTCTGTCTCTCCTGGGCCCTTCCTAACTCCCTCTCCCCTCCCCTCCTGTAATGCTGGCCCAGTGCTAGTGGTGACAGAGCCCTGCTGTGGTGAAAGGACTTGAGGGCAGGGGCCCTCCCTTCCTCTCTGCTCATCTCTCCCCTCTGCACATCTGTTGTTCTCTGCTTCTACCTCTGCCCCAGGCAATTCCATCTTTTCAGTCAGTTTCCATTCTCACCTTCTGGACTTTACTTGCCTGAAAGTTTCTTTCTTCAGCTGCCCTGGCATGGGCAGAGTGAGTCTCTACAGGGAGATGGGGATGCTTGCCTTGCTAGGTCATTACTGTATTTAGATCCTTTGATGGTAGAAGAATCCTGTGGGTTCGCATGGAAACTATCTCTAACAACACTTTCCTTGGAAAAGCTGCAGGTCTAGCTTCAAATACCTGATTTATGAGTGAACTTTGGAACCAAACACACTTGCCATTGTGCTGTTGTTTTTTTTTTTCCTTTTTCCTCCTTTTTTCCTTTTTTTAAAAATTTAAATTAGAAACAATCTTGTTTCACATGTCAATCCCAGTTCCCTCTCCCTCCCCTCCTCCCCTGCCCTCCACCTACCCCCTATAGCATCCTCTTTCTGCTCCCCAAGGAGGGTGAGGCATTCCATGGGGATCTTCAAATCTCTCATATCATTTGGAGCAGGGCCTAGACCCTCCCCAGTGTTGCTAGGCTGAGAGAGTATCTCTCTGTGTGGAGTGGGCTCCCAAAGTCCATTCGTGTACTAGGGGCAAATACTGATCCACTGCCAGAGGCCCCATAGATCTCTAAACTGATCTCTCCCAGGGGGTCTGGAACAGTCCTATGCTGGTTTCCCAGCTATCAGTTTGGGGTCCATGAGCTCCCCCTTGTTCAGGTCAGCTGTTTCTGTGGGTTTCTCCAGCCTGGGTTTGACCCCTTTGCTTATCACTCCTCCTTCTCTGCAACTGGATTCCAGAGTTCAGCTCAGTATTTAGCTGTGGGTGTCTGCTTCTGCTTCCATAAGCTGCTGGATGAAAGCTCTATATATAAGAGAGATGAGCAGAGAGGAAGGGAGGGCCCCTGCCCTCAAGTCCTTTCACCACAGCAGGGCTCTGTCACCACTAGCACTGGGCCAGCATTACAGGAGGGGAGGGGAGAGGGAGTTAGGAAGGGCCCAGGAGAGACAAGGTGAGAGGGAGAATGGATGATACAGGATGCGTCCTCTGGGGCTACATAAGGTAAGTAATAAATTTGTAGATATACAGCCCAAATTCAGAAGCATAAAATGTTGTTTCCAAAATCAGTTTGGTACATTCCAGCGTTCTCAAGTCTGGGGTGTTGGACCTCAGTATATTTAGAAGGTATTCATCAATCTCATTATCAGAGAAGGGTTTTTAAGGTGGCCTCTCAACTATTGCTTAGATTGTTAGTTGGGGTCAACCTTGTAGATCTTGTTGTAGATCTCTGGACATTTCCCTAGTGCCAGATTTCTCTTTAAACCTATAATGACTCCTTCTATTATGGTATCTCTTTTCTTGCTATCCTCTAATCTTCCCCTGACTTGATCTTCCTGCCTTCCTGTCTTTCTCTCCCCTCCTCTCTCCCCTTTTCTTTCTTCTAACTTCCTCTCCCCTCCCCCATGCTCCCAATTAGTTCAGGAGATCTTGTCTCTTTCCTCTTCTCTGGGGGACCATGTATGTCTCTCTTAGGGGACTCCAAATAAAAAGACATCCACGTTCATAAAAGAAACATTACTAAAACTCAAATCACACATAAAACCTCCCCTTATAGTGGGAGACTTCAACACCCCACTCTCACCACTAGACAGGACCACCAGACAGAAACTTAACAAAGAAACAAAGAAACTAATAGAAGTTATGATCCAATTGCGTTTAGCAGACATCTATAGAACATTCCATCCAAACACAAAAGAATATACCTTCTTCTCAGAGCCACATGGAAACTTCTCTAAAATCGACCATATACTTGGCAACATAACAAACCTCAACAGGTACAAATAATTGGAATAACCCCTGTATCTTATCAGACCACCATGCTCTAAAGTTAGAATTCAACAACAACACAAATTGCAGAAAACCTACAAACTCATGGAAGTTGAATAACACCCAATTGCACATTTCCTGGGTCAAGGAAGAAACAAACAAACAAACAAAAAAAAAAAAAGAAATTGAAGACTTTCTAGAATTCAATGAGAATGAAGACACAACATATCCAAACTTATAGGACACTTTGAAAGCAGTGTTAAGAGGAAAGTTCATAGCACTAAGTGCCCACATGAAGAAACTAGAGAATAGTCACACTAGAGAATTAGCAGTACAACTGCAAGCTCTAGAAGAAAAAGAAACAAACTCACCCCAAGGAGTAGATGCCAGGAAATAATCAAATTGAGGGCTAAAATCAATAACATGGGAACTAGGAGAACAATACAAAGAATCAATGTAACAAAGAGTTGGTTATTTGAGAAAATCAACAAGATAGATAAACCTTCATACAAACTTTCAAACCTCAGAGAGTGAACATGCAAATTATTAAAATCAGAAATGAAAAGGGGGACATAACAGACACTGAGGAATTCCAGAGAATCATCAGGTCATACTTTGAAAATCTGTACTCCTCAAAATTTGTAAATCTAAAGGATATGGACAATTTTCTGGATAGATACCACCAAAATTAAATCAAGAACAGATAAGCAATTTAAATAGACCTATAACCTCTAATGAAACAGAAGCAGTTATCAAAAGTTTCCCAACAAAAAAAAATCCAGGGCCCAATGGCTTCAGTGTGCTGTTGCTTTTTTTTAGACTATTTTAGTATCTGCAAAGGTGCTTGGCATACTCTGGTTTCATGGCTGCACTGAATCTGCTTTGAGTTGGTGAAACCTCATCCAGCTACAAACACTTGAGATTTTAGTTCACCTCTCTCATTTTTTATGGATGTTTATTTATTTTAGAAACTATCTTATTTTACATATCAATCCCAGTTCCCTCTCTCTCCCATCCTCCCATTCCCCCCACCGACCCCCACATCCCACCCCCATTCACTCCCCAGGAAGGGGTGAGGCCTTCTATGGGGGAATCATCAAAGTCTACAAAAATTGGAAACTACAGAAAGTAAAACAGAGTCATCTTGGGAACCAGTTTGCCAGTCCTACCATGCCCCTCTCATCTGTGTGTGAGGGTGAAGGATGAAGGGTGGTGAAATGCCATCAGAAACAGAGCTTCTTGAGTTTAAATGTGGCTCATGGGTCATTTGAGAGGCCTGCCATTCTTGTCAGTATATTAAAATGAGATTCATCTGTCTATGGAGTGAAATTGCTGCATTTTTTTGTAGCTTTGCAGCACTTTTGCATATATATCATTACCAGGAATGACGACATCCATTCCTGAGCTTTATGGAGTTCATTTTCCATGGTTCCAATTGCATAACATCTATGTGGTTGTTTCTCTCTCTGTAAAGTAGGGATAATGAGAAGGCCTAGTTAATCCCTTTCTCAGAACCACATGACACTGGAAATGAAAGACTCCAGCTCGAGACTGGCCCCTCGCAGGCATCACTAAACTCTGTGGCTTGCTTCTATCATTGTTGGAGCTATTATTGCAACTAGGGCTTCCTCTCACTGCTAGGAGTCTCTCTCTGCTTCCTCACAGGGTTCCTTTCCCATCTGGAACCTCCTCAGTCGTTTGGAGGTGTTTGCTGCTGTTCCAAAGGAATGTGTGTCATGTTCCTAAGTGCTTTCCTTCATGGAGCAAGAAGTATAGAAGCTTTTCTTTTCTCCAATTTTTAAAAATTTTGATTTGTTGCAGTGTAAGACACTGCTGTGATACTTCCCTGGTGCCATGGAATCCCATCGTTGGGCTTTTATCTTAATATGTCCTTTCGTAGTATTTGTCCTGGCCCTCTTTCTCTAATAAACTAAAGCAGAGGGATCTTCCTTGACCTCACTTACTCTTTCTATTGAGTGACTTATTGGCATCTGTCTCTTCCAGACATAACCAATGACGGCTCAGCCATGAGCATGAGACAAGCTCAAGCTTTCCAGAGTGGGCTGCCCTCCTCAAACATTTGTTGAACTAGGGCCAGAGATGGTTAGGAGAACGTGGTGCTCTTGCAGAGGATCTGCATTCAGTTCCCAGCACCCACATGACAACTTCCAACCATCTATAACTCCAGTTCCAGGGTATCCAATGTCCTCTTCTGGCTTCAGTGGGTATCATGCACACATATGCTGCATGCAGACAAAGCACTCATATACATAAATAAAGTAAATGGAATCTAAAAAGAAATAAAAAAATTTACTGAAATAAAATGTGTTCTTAGTTAATTTGAATATTTTGGTCATCTGTACACTTCCACATTTCATATAAAGGAATCTTATCTAGATCCCGTTAGTTGGCAAGGTCCTATTGCTGAACAAAACAGCTGCACAACTTGTTTACATTGAGATGTCTAACTGGTACCTACATAGAGCCTTCTTCCTTGTGCTATAGAATCTTTGGTTCAGGAAGGTCCTCCACATGCTACCAAAAGAGAAATGTAAGTACCAAACAAGCTACAAACCCTTTGATCAACAATACTGTCCTGTCTGCAAGCCATGCTAGGGCAATGGTGGCATAAAGCTTATGAGAATAACCAACTAATATCTGATCTTACTTAAGGCCCACTCCATGAGATGGAACCCATACCTAAGTCTGCTTGATTGACTAGATAGCCCAGGAACCTAAGTTAAAACCAAATACTACTGATCAAACAAACAAACAAAATAAACAAAACAAAAATGAGAAAAAAATGTAGCAACAAATGACTCCAAATGATATTCTGCTATACTCATAGATCAGTGTCTTGTCTAGCCACCATCAGAGAAGCTTCCTCACACAGCAGATGGGAACAAATATAGAGGCTTAGAGCCAGACAATATGCAGAGAATCAGAGACCTTAGAACACATATCCCTAAACAGGATGTCTCCATCAAAACCTTCCTCTCAATGCCAGGGAAGCCCATGGAAGAGGAGGCAGAAAGAGTGTAAGACCCAGAGGGGATGGAGGACACTGGGAGAACAAGGCCTTCTAAATCAACATGATCAAAGCTCATATGAGCTCACAGAGACTGAAGCAGCATACATAGTGTCAGCACAGGTCTGCACCAGATACTCTATGTATGTATTATGGCTTCCAGTTTAGTGTTTTTATGGGATTCCTGAGTGTAGGGGAAGCTGTAGCCAGCCCCTAAGAAGGCGTGGCTACAGCTTCCCCTACACCTGAGTGAGTAAACAAGTGGGCCTCTGATTCTTATGCTTTTTCTTTGTTTCCCCCCTTTGGTTTGTTGTTTGTTTCAATTCTCATGTATTAGTTTTTGTTTTATCTTATTTTAATTCATTATTGGCCCCTTAGAAGCCTACTTGTTTTCTTTGTTTGTTTGTTTGCTTTTTGTCATTTATTTATTAAAACAGCCTTGTTTAAAAAAAAATACATACCAATCCCAGTTTGCCCTGTCTACCAAAGGCTAAGATTATAGGTGTGCACCAACATGCCTGACGTCCAAGGATAAATGCTTTATCCTTGACTTTTATTCCCTCCCACGGTGTGCTATTTTTTTCTCACTGCTGTCAAATATTTGACAAAATAAGCTTAGGGGAGGGGGAGTTTATTTGGGCTTAAGACTTGAGAATACAGTCCATCATGGTAAGAAGTTATGGTGACAGGAGACAGAGGGAGCAGGTCACATTGTATCTACTCCCAGAAAACAGATGTAGATGAATTCTGTGCATAGCTGCTTCCTTTGCATTCAGTCTGGGACTCCAGGCCATGGAATGGAAGCACCTGCATTTATGGTGTGTCTTCCCACTTCAGTAAACCCAGTGTTTAAATTTCTTCACTGACATGTCTGGAGGATGGTCTCCTAGGTGATTCAAGGTCCTATCAAGTTGACAATCAATTTTATCTATCACACATGGTCTTCTCCTATCTTAGTAATGGGCCCTATCCTCCATTGTTCAGGACTGGAAACTAGGAATCATCCATGGTTGTTCTCCTTATCTTACATTTTATTTCCAATCCATTAGCAAGTTACACACGCACATATATATGTGTGTATGTGTATTCAATATACATGTGTGTATGTATATATATTTTCGATATATATATTGTGTATTTGATGTGCTGTCATTTGCTCTTACTCACAGAGCTGGAGTTGTTCCTACCTGCTGCCTTCTCCCAGGGATTCTTCTTACTGCTATCTGTTTTATTGTGAACAGGTCCCTTAACCACGAATGACAGACTGAAGAGTTGCCATGGGGTTCTAGAATCCTCAGTGTGAGAAGCTTTAAACAATCATTTCTGTGGCTGGAATCCTCAAATCTTCCACTTCATTGCCTCTGAAGCATAACCAGGTTGGTTGTGAAGAATTTTGTCTTCATTATTTTTATCATTGATATGACAAAATACCTGACAATTTAAAGAAGGAAGCACTTATTTGGGCTCATAGCTTGAAGGCACAGTCCACCAGGTCAGGGAAGTAATGGCAGTAAGTCACAATGCATGGGCAATCAGGAAACAATGAGAAATGAATACTGGGGCTTAGCACGCTTTCTCCTTTTTATTCCAGCCAGGCCCCCAGTCTGTGGAATGGTGCAAGTCATGCTGATGCTGGATCTTTCCACTTCCGTTAATGCAATCTAGAAACTGCCTCCCAGACACAGTGAAGAGTTTGTTTCCATGGTGATTTTAATCCTATCCAGTTGGCAATCAATATTAATCATTGCAGATATAGTAGTTACACAGCTAAGAGACTTGAGCCCAGTTATCCAGTGTGAACTCCCAAACCCACATCTTCTGGTAGCTAAATCCATTTGCAGTGAGTGTATGAATTAACCGACTGAACCATCCATAGAAAGGACAGTTGTCCTTGCAGGGTCTGTATCCTCACACTTGAAGAGTCAAGAGGATGTTTGCTTCCTGTTTCTCCTAAGGCTTCATTGTAGAGGAAGATAAGATGGCTTATGCTTCCAGTTAGTACTGGACTAGAGGGTGCTGGTAATGTTAGAAGCACAAAAGAGTACTTACAGCTCAGCATCTCCTATGCCTCAACAGGAAAACTGTTATTATTCAGTAGCACGTGCCCATAATGAACCATCTTATATGACAAACAAATGCTGTATTCTGTATATATTTTTATTTTTGGAATGCAGCATTTTCTCATTTGCCAAGTTTGTATGAGTCTTATTTAGGCTTTTTCTTCTTTTTATGGCAGTAGAACATGTTTCTTTTTAAATTAAGAGCAGAAGTTTAATAATGCTATGAGTAGAATTTAAGATGAGTTGTTTATAAACTATTAAATCTATTCTCTTTTAGACTTTAAGACAGTTATGTAATTGTCACCTTCACATGCCTAGAAAGAGGGATGATAATGAAAGTGATTTCTGCATTGTCTCTCCAGGATGCTTAGCATTTACTCAGATGTTAATAGTATTCTTTAACTGCCCAGATTGCCTAGTGGTTTCCAGTATCTCAGAGGCATCGAGATGCATTGCCACCTTGTAAAGAAGGTGCTAAATATGTCTGAGATCTGACTCAGTCCTCTTCATAGAAGGAAGCTTCAGTGGGAGGAAACATTTCCAGGCATCTCTAAAGCTGGATGGAAGGCAGCATTCCCCATGAACACCCTGTAATTTTTGTTATTTATTAATCTAGTGGGTAGTGGTGGTTTGTTCCTCTTTGTCTCCATCTCTGTGCTATGCAGACATTTAGGGTAGACTTCTCTATTATAATGAGTAGTTCTGCTATGTAAAGAAGCTGATGGTAGAGCAATGGGGAAGCCAAAGCACTTCTTTCTGTGAGGCTGATGAAAAGATTGCCTTGTGTGGGTGGCTGAGAACCTTCACAGAAGGGAGAGAGAAAAAAAAAGAGTCTGAATTGGAGATGATTTGAGAAACTTCTGACTTGTGTATTAAGGTATTGGTATACTTAACACCACGCTCCTGAATCTGTGCTAGCTCACAACTTTACTTTACACACACACACACACACACACACACACACACACACACACACACTCAGAAATAAGAAGGATCTAGTTGCCTCGTAGAGCAGAACAGTTAAAAAATATTGTGTGCTGAGGAATTGGAATTCTCCATAGTCATTAAAAATCATATTGCAAAAGAATATTTAATGGTGTGGGGATGTGCTCATCATATTTTAAATGCAGAAATAAAAAGTATGATATAAAATATGATACCAGTTTGCTACTGTTGTGCTCTCAGTTTGACTCACTGTCAATACTGTCAAAGCCTGTGCCTGTCTGTCCCCCTACTCCTGCACCCCCTGTGTTCCTGTCCTGCCTGGCCCTTCATCTTCCTGCACTATCACCTTCTAACAAGCTGCCAAGTTCACTTGTTTCGACTAATTTTTACCATTTCTATCTCCTGATAGAATACAGTATTAGAGGCAGAAGTTTATATATTTTGTTTATAATGATTCCCCAAAAGCTAAGAGTCAATGTCCTATACATAGCAGCTTAAAATAAACATTGATGAACCAATTAATGAAGGAAATATAGTTAAATTAGAATAAGCTTGGCTATACTTTTACTTTTCTGAATTTTACATTTTCCTATGATAAACTTTTTTCCTGTAATTAGAGGGGAGAAATGATACACAGGGATTCTTCATATACGCCTAAATAGGTTGTCTTTGGGAAATGTCTGAACGTATGGCTGAAGATGGCCTAGTCAAATCCTTCTGGTTGATTATAGAGAAATCTTAGTACCTATCATGTCAGGTCTAAGTTCTGAGCTTGTCTAACCACTGGGTCTTAAGTCTACCTTTGTCTTTTCTATCCACCATCCCTGTCATCTCCCTCTACATGCCCACATGCTGGTCCTTGGGCTCTATGCTGATCATGCTAAGGTCTGTCCCCAAACATGTTGTCTGTACCTTCTCCTTCCTAGGTATTTTTTCCTGGTTATCATTTGAATTTCTGTATTTTTTTTTTTTGAGTGGCAGTTTGTATCCTGCTCTTTTTCTTATTATTTTCTGTGTTGATTCTGGCTTCATCAACTTTTGAATTTCCCTGGCAGCTGAGCTGTAGAGTATGCCAGGCGCTGAGTGTGATGCCTCCAGCTGTAAGGCAACCATATTTACCACTGCATTTATCTAAAGAGGCCAAAAATCTATCACCGATGGAGCCCAGTGGAATCTGGCTCCATCTATTTTAAGCCAGAAACAAACCATAGAAACACTTAGAGCGCATATGCTTCTCTTGCCTCTAGTGTTACTTTTTATCCCTCCCCACCATAAGCACATGACAAGCTGGTTAAGAAAAAGCTTTCTATTTTTTACTTTTCTTGTCTTCAGTAGTGTAGAAGCCCTTCTGGTCTCAAAATTAATTTCATGTGCTTTATTTAGTGTATACTTGGAGTCCCACATAGAAAATAGATGGTATTTCTCACCTTTCACGGATGGCATTAGAGTAGTTTAGGGTGACTTGAATGCCTTTGGAGACATTATATATGCATACACATATATATTTAATGTCATATTCTTATGAATATTTTAAACACTAATAAACTAAAGTGAAATATTCAGGATCAAACTTGGTTGCTATAACCTCCTGTTAAAATTGTATCATTTTGTTCAGAGGTATAGATTGATTTTGAGGAAGAAGGATATTGCATAACAGATTTCTCAATTCAATAAAGGCCTATTGGGATTCTGCTGTTTATGACTGCAGCAGGCAGTGAAGGAAATTGTAGAGATCAGCTAAAAATGGTCCACAAACACTGCTAGCAAGAAAAATCTATTGTTGAATATTTCAAAGATTACTAGGGCACAGGCAAGCATGCATGGACACTGTGATGAAGACAGCGTTATGGAAATGTTAGTAGGTGTAGGCTGTAGACTGGAGGAAACAGGGTTCCACAAGTGCCTAGAAAATCAGGGAAGGATGGGAAAGGGGCATTTACGGGAGGCGACTGTTGCTCAAGGGCAGGGACTGCAGGGGAGGTGGGGGAAGATGAGATGAAAGGTGGCTGTCCTACTTTCATTGCTGTTGCTGTGATCAAATAAATGCCTTGATCAAAACCAACTTAGGGAAGAGAGGGCTTATTTTATCTCACAATTCCAGGCTGTATGCTGTCACTTTAGGGGAGTCACAGCAGCAGGTGCTGGAAATAGCTGGTCATGTCCTATCTAGTGTCACCAGCAGACAGAATGCATGCACACACAACTAGGACTTAGAGTCTTTTCTACTCTCACACAATACAGTGTCTCAAGTCAGGGGATAGCACTGCACACAGTTGGCTGGATCTCCCCACATGGATTACGGAGATCAAGATAATCCTCACAGATATTCCCACAGGCTAAGTGATCTGGATAACCCTTCATCGAGACTTTCTTCCCAAGGGCTTGAAATTGTGTCAAGTTAACAACACTGACCATTTCAACAGGGTTAGGAAGCACATGGAAGGAAGGCTTTCAGGCTGGAGGAAGAGTCTCTGTGTTCAGCCTCACAAGAGACCTTCTGAGGTTCAGCATCAGAAATGTGGTATGAAAAAAAAAGGTTTATAGCTTTTCTTGTGTTGACAAAAACAACTAGAGGCTCTCAACATTTTCGGTACTTGTGATAGTGTCTTTTACCTCATATTTCAATTATTAAATGAGGGCCCAAAACCCAAGGGGAAAAGATATTTACAGTCAGCAATATAAAGCCTCTCCTTGCCCTCTCTGATCCTCACAATACAGTTGGACTAGAGCCCAGATCTATAAATTTATTCAAATGACTATTGAGAAAATAGATTTAAGGAAATCTTAAATGACTGTTTTATCAAGCCTGTGTAGTAAGAAATCAAAAGCTTTTTACAAGAGTCGGTGAATCAGGACTCTAAGAAGGCCACTGTAGCTGGGACTATGTGTCAATTCTCAATTCTCAGAATGTTGTCAATAGGATCATTATAATAGATGTTCAGTCAGTGTTCCGATTCAGATGCTACTTTATTTCTTTGTGCACAAGTTGCTTTATAAGCAGCAAATAGTCACTCATACCATTTTTAAAGCACTTTTGAAGAAAGTCTAAACATGGTTACTGCAAGTTTATATGTTATGTTTATTATTATTATTATTATTATTATTATTATTATTATTATAGTTTTCATAGTATTTTTGTAGGGTATTCCTTTAAAAGGTTACTTACAATAATTTTATTATTTCAAGTAGATTAGCTATTAGATGTGTAGAACTGAGTCTCTGAATTTGGGTTTGTTCATGAAGTCATTCGTTAGTTAAAATTCTATTGTATTATTTAAATTTTGACCTTATTCTTTACCTTCTTTTGTCCCCTTAATTCTGCAGTGTATTTAGAAAAATAATTAGGGGACACTTGTCAAATGTTTGAATACTTTTCTAGAAAGGCATGTATTGTGTGATAGTGTGTGTGTGTGTGTGTGTGTGTGTGTGTGTGCGCGCGCATGTGTGTGTGAGTGCACATGTGTATGTATCTGAGATGCAGAGTGTGGGTGTAGAGAAACAAGCTGAGATGTGGCGGATCCTAAACTGTATCTTAGGGTGGTTCTAGAGAAGAGGTGACATTGAAGGAACAGAGGAAGGGTGGTTTCGTATTACTTTACAAACCTTAAAGAGAGATGTGAGTCTGCAGTGGCCAGCAGGTAAGAAGTTCTTGCTTTCAGCCTGAAGAGCTGAGTTCCATCCTCAGAACCCATGTGGTAGAAACAGAGAACCAATTCCCACAGTTGTTCTCTGACCCCCACGTGAGAACTTTGCTACACACAAATAAATAAATGTAATAAGAAATAAATGGTGATGTTTAGCCATTCCGTGTTTGCATTTTCAAAGAAAAATAGAAAGATGTACTTGTCAAAACTACTTTTCCTGTATCGATTAGCATGTTTACACACTGGTTAGTCATTCCTTTCTTACATTTCTCCAGCTCCCATTTCTCATATTTGAAATTTAAAAATATTTAGTTCAACTTAATTAGTTCCATTTTCAGAGATCTTAGCTTTCTGATCTACAACTTTAATTACATTTGTTTTAAATATTTACTTGGAGAAAAATCCCATGATCACTCATAGAGTTTAATACTTTTTTCACATGTTTTGTTGGATGTTTGAATTCATGCCCATGCTTAATGCTCCTGTAATGAAAATATATGGAAGGAACACTCTTCCATCCCATGCTCTGTTCTGTGAGTTATTGTGATTTATGGCGCATGATTTTCACCTTCTGTCTGATGAAGCAGCAAATGATCTTTTCATCTTTTTTTTTTTGCAGATTTTTAAATTTGAATTAGAAACAAGATTGTTTTACATGACAGTCCCAGTTCCCTTCTCCCTCCCGTCCCCCCCATCACCCTCTACCAACTAAAACCCTACCTATCACATATCTTTTCTGCTTCCCCTGGATGGTGAGGCCTTCCATAGGGTGTCATTAGAGTCTACTGTATCCTTTGGGATAGGGCCTAGGCCCACCCCCGTGTGTCTTGGCTCAGGGAGTATTCCTCTATGTGGAATGGGCTCCCAAAGTCCACACCTATGCTAGGGATAAGTACTGAACTACTACAGGAGGTCCCGAAGATTTCTGAGGTTTCCTCACTGAAACCCACATTCCTGGGATCTAGATGAGTCCCATGCTGGTTTCTCAGCTATCAGTCTGGGGAGCAAGAATTCCCCAATGTTCAGGTCAGCTGTTTCTGTGGGTTTCACCAGCCTGGTTTGGACCACTTTGCTCTTCACTCATCCTTCTCTGCATCTGGATTCCAGTTCAGTTCAGTGATTAGTTGTGGGTGTCTGCTTCTACTTCCACCAGCTGCTGGATGAAGACTATCGGGTGGCATGTAAGTCAGTCATCAATCTCATTATCAAGGGAGGACATTTAAGGTAGCCTCTCCTCTGTTGCTTAGATTGTTAGCTGGTGTCATCTTTGTAGATCTCCATACATTTCCCTAGTGCCTGATTTCTCTGTAAACCTAAAATGTCTCCCTCTATTATGGTATCTCCATTCTTGTTATCTTCTATTCTTCCCCTGACTCAACCTTTTCTTTTCATCTTTTTGAAAGAGCTCCTCACTTGAGGGGCAGACACTGGGTTTTGAGTTTCAAATACCTTTCCCTTACCGTCATTTAGTGGCGGCGCTGCATGAATGTTCTCGATCCCTTGCTGTATCAGTCATACATGGCTCAAGGGAAGTGTCATTGTCATTCATTATTGCTCTCTCATTGTGTCAATCAAAAGTTCAATCACCACATTCATAATATTCTGAAGTAGATTAGAAATTAGTACACTTTGGAAAGAACATTTTAACAAATTAAGTGAAAGGCTGAGTAGACTAGGGAGAAGTAAAAGAAATTTTATTTATTTTTTTTCCATTGGAACTGAATGAATTTAATTTAATTTTCTGGAGTTCTGTTCCCTTACTGTGGGGATAAGGGAGACAAATGGGACACTTTTCATCCCACCTGATCCCCAGCCTTACCATTCTGTGGCTGCTGACATCTGGTGAGGAGGGCTTTGGAGCTGTGGAGAGTCCTAGGCACCTTCCCTGCCTCTAGCTTTGAGACCTGATTGGCCTCGGAGGGCAGCAAGCTCTTCCTGGTATTTGCAGGGCCAAAAGGAAGACTTTTAAAGGTCGCAGAGTTATAGGGTTATACTTGTTAAACAACTTGAACTAACTCTGAAAGGAGTTAAAGTAATCCAAATGTGAACTATCACACAAGAGCTGTCATGATAAAATATCCGAAAGAGAATCTACAAGCAGTAAGGTGAAAAGTGAAGAAATATGAAGTCCTGGAAATATCTAGAATGTGTGTATGAGTATGGATGCTGTTGACCTTGTCCTAGGGAGGGGTTCAATGTGGGGGAAGTTGAAGTTTCCCCGTGTTTGATTGGACAATGGGTATGCTCTTTCCATCTGGAAATTGTTCATCACCACCAATGTAACACCACCACTGCTTTATGTGATGCATTGAATCAGAACACTGGGGACCATCTGTCTTCTGTGGGGAAAACCAGGGATGTGTCTTCTTAGGTTACTGGGTCACTCTTGGTTCTGGTGGCATATGGAATTCTGTGCTAGCTTGTGGTTCTATCCCTATGTTGTCATTCAGTTGTGAAGTCTGGAAGAAGTCAGACTCAGGCGGGGGGATTCCAACATTATCCATGAGAAAAGAACAAATATCTACAGACAGTCTGAGCATCTTGGAGACATTTGCCTTTCCTAGTTCCTCTTGTTTGAGAGTTTTCTTCTATTTGTTGTTTTAGGAAGCAAGCTGTTTATAAATACACATCTTATAAGTAGTTGAAACACTTTATTAAAAGCATGAAAGAACCATTTTGTTTTTAAAAGCTCAATTCAGCAGTGACTATTTTACAAATAAATTTGCCTTTTATTTCCATAAATCTCCAAATTTATCCATCCAGGTGATTTGAAGCTGAGTAAAAAACGCTATTTCTTTATCTAGTGATTCCATAAAACCAGTAATATCTTCATTCTGCTCTTAGATTTACAGCTTTGAAAAATGTTTTCAATGTAAAATGCCAGTGCGAGTTATTTTTGGGGGCAAGTTGATCAGTTTCAAGAACTACTGCAATTAAATAGCTTCCTTTCTGAGAATCTAGACTGAGCCATTGTGCAGGCACCTGGCAGGGTAATACAGTGTCTGACCTGGCAGTGGGCTTCCTTGGCCAGCCAGGGGGAAGTCCCTGGGATGATAATTGGACATATTAAGAGTGAGTAGTATCATTTCTTATTTTGTATACAAAGTGACCCATCATTTAAAAATTGCCAGTATCTGCTCAAATCTGAGTCTGGAAATTATGTTAGGACCATTATCAGAATCAGGAAGAGAGAAGTGATACACAGTAGGAAGAGGAGGAGGACAAAGAGTAAGAGGAGAGAATGTTGAAGGGGTAGAGGTGAAGGAGAAGGGAAGGAAGGAGTGAAGGAGAAGGGAAGGAAGTGGGAGGAGGAGGAGCTTTGTATCTGGTGCTCAATCTGTTCTCATATCTCAGATTCTTTCCTGAAGAACCATCTCTTTGTCTCTGTCTCTGTCTCTCTCTCCTGTCTCTGTCTCTGTCTCTGTCTCTGTCTCTCTCTCTCTCTCTCTCTCTCTCACACACACACACACACACACACACACACACACACACACACACACGCACATGCACATACACACTCACTCACACAAATACTTCCCCCAAAAGCTTCAGGTAACACACAGGTTCCACAGGTTCTCTACCTTCCTCTGTCCCTACCTGGGAACCAGGTTTTGTCCTTTGATCCAAGGTTAGAGCTACAGAAGCTCAAGGGGGTGTGACCATTCTCAGCCACACATGACTGACACGTCAAGAAGGATTTTGCATTCTGTAGGACTCTCTCTTCCCAGCCTTCGGAAGCATGTGCTGTACTGTTTGGAAGGTAGCTCAACATAGAAACCCCTCACTTGAGGGTTAAAGAAAAATGAGGGTGTTTAATCATCAACTGCTTTGAAATTTAAGATTTGCTCTGAATATATTTACTGGTAGTGAGCGATTTTCAGTAATTTTTTGTTTTTAGATTTTTAAAGATGGGAAGATTAAAGAAAAAAACCCACTCAAAGTAAACAGTTTTTATAGCATCTTATCCTTAAACTACAGGAGAAAACAGGCTTCCTTATTACTAGTTTTTAAAATCAGCACACAAAGTAATGGATTTGAGAACAACATTTGCATTTATTTAGTGAGGGTTCAGGCAGGAGGCCTACACCAGGCAGATTGAGCTGACTAATAAGATCTGAGGGTGAAAACAAAGCAGCTCATACACATAGCATTTTTCTCATGACTCTTTATTCTCCAAAATGTTCTTCCCTTTAAGTTCTCTTCAAAAGTTTCTAAAAGTTCTCTCTGAAAAAGCTCCCTTTAAGTAATTTCTCCTCAAAAGTTCTCTCTAAAAATTTTCCCTCTAAAATCTCTTTCTTAAAGTTCTCTTTAGAAGTTCTCCTTAAAAATTCTCCTCCTTAAAACATTCTCTAAAAGTTCTTCTTAAAAATTCTCATAGATTCCACAAAGTTTCCATTTTATATTCTCAAAGACACAGTTAGCAATTCTCTGACAATAGCAAGGATACCAGGCATTCATATATGTCAAGGCCAGGAAGGCAGATAAGGTCTTGACAGAAAACTAGGTACCCAGAGGAGACGTGACTTGTAGAACATTCACTTGTAAAACATTCAGGCAAACTTAAGTCTCAGAGGGGATATGACTTGTAAAACGTGCTGTTAACTGATTAAAGGTGATTTCTCAGTGTTAAATCAAAGGAAAAAACTAAGGCTGTGTAGCATGAGATCTGGAGGCTGCTGCTTCCAGCCTCAGGGTAAGCAGTAGGATGTCCTCACTGCTGATGCCCCGGTGAGAAGGAATTCCCTTCTCCGGGTCTGTTTGAGAATACAAAACACCCAGTATATATTCTGTATATCAACATTATACAGCCAAATTCATAGCAACAGAAATTCTGGAGTCAATATTTCTTACAGACTTTACAGGGCAAGTTTTCTCCATCAGAAGTTAATTCTGGTGGGTTTATATGTAGAATATTAATTGCTACTTCTTTAATAAATGATAAAGGCTCTCAGCAAATCTTCTTTGTTCCTGTAGATTACCCCTTCTCTTCTCTCATGTTCTCCACCCTGATCCTGCTGGTCCCCTCCTCTTTCAATATCTCTTCTGCTTTCATGACACATGTATTATGCACAGGTGAGCACACGCACGTGTGTGTACACACACACACACACACACACACACACACACACACACATCAAACTCTCTGGAATCTCCACCAGAGGAAGTGCGTAAAACTGTTCCCTAGAGTCTTTTTCATTTATCATAATGATTTCCAGGTCCATTCGCTTTCCTGCAAATGTTATTTTCTTCACAGCTTAACAAAATTCCACTATGCATGAGTACCACATTTTCTTTATCTATTTTTATATTGATAGACAGCCTGGCGGGTTCCATTTCTTACCTATTGTGAACAGTTCTGTAGTAAACCTGGATGTGCAAGTACTCTGTGGTAGGTCTAAAAACTCCTTTGGGTATATATCCCACAGTGGTAAGCTGGGGCATGTGGTAGTTTCAATTTTAGTTTTGAAAGAAACCTCCATACCAGTTTTACCAGTTTATACCCTGACTAGCAATGGGTAGGGGCTTTTCTCTTCCATCAGCTTTGCCAGCATTGGTTGATGTTTACTGGGAAAATAATGTAAGATACAGTAAGTACAGGCCTGATCTTAAGTCATGGAGGATAAAATCTCTTTCTAAGGTGCTGATGCGGCTATGTAGAGGAAGCAGCAATGAGTCACGGGCACCCTAAGACTCAGAAAGTTTATGCTTTTGTTCTGTGCTTCCCTTTCCAGGCATCTGTAGGACTGGGATGTTTTTCTTTTCACCACAATAAATGTGCCCAACACTAGAGTTTCTGCCTCTGGGATCACCAAATTCTCTTTTGGGAGTGGTCACATTGTGTGGGGCAATGACGTTAATTGGGTGGGAGTTGCATGGCAGCTCCCTCGCTCTACATAGATGGCCTCCTCAGCTCCCATTGGATGGTAATGGAGCCAAAGGAGACCATTGCTAGTGTTCACCATTGTGACTGAAGGGTGGAAACCAAACAGAGGTCTCCAGATATGTTTATTGCACGTACGTCAGTGGCCACCTGCAAATGCAGCTGCTAGCTTTTTTCACTTACAGTTTCCTATCAGGAAGGAGGAACTCAGAGCTCGCTAGTAGGCTTTCCCACTGAGGGCAGCCCTGCCTGGAGCAGCCCTAGCTGTCAGCAGTTTAGGACAGTGTGAAGCTTTTTAACCTCAGGGTCCCATCTTACATGCAGCTTTGGCCTCTAAATCAAGGAGAACATCAAGGCCATGAGTGATGCTACAGTTGTTTTGGCTGATGAATCTCAATAATGAGCTAGGGCTGGGGAGAATGGAGAAAGGTTGTTTTTAAGTAACGGTAGAAATGGGGTTTGATATTATGGAGGCAAACTCAAAACACCTACCCTCTGCTCCCAAAGAGGGAAAGTTAGGAAGGTGAGTGAAGACTTGGTTACTAGACCTTGAAACATTAGGGTGAGTGTGGTCCTTTAGGTTACTTATGAAAAGAAACATCCACAAAGAGGCTCATGGCTGTTCTCCCTGAGTATTGCAGAGAGTCAAGACCCAGCCCCAGTTTATTTGTGACTTCCAGATGCATGACTTCTAGAAGACACACCTCTCAGTTTCAGGGCAAGTGGTTGCCAGATAGAGTTTCTCCTGCTAACAGAATATTCCATGTGTTTAGCACATTATTTTTATAGAGAATGTAACATGAGAACAGAGCATGAACACCCCTAGACCCCTTACAGTTCAGGCTATATGTGGCTTAAAACCATATCTGTAACAGCCCTAGGAGCTATCTGGAAGGTTGTGTGGAAAGTCCTAACTGACGCATGAGCCATGGTTCTGGCCCTCCCACTAATACTATTGGACTGCTGCATTCCTTAGATGCTAGGCAGTTTTTTGCTTTCAATTTTCATTTTCACTATGTAAATGACTCTGTGTGTGTGTGTGTGTGTGTGTGTGTGTGAGTGTGTGAGTGTGTGTGTGTGTGTGAGTGTGTGTGTGTGTGTGAGTGTGTGTGTGTGTGTGAGTGTGTGTGTGTGTGTGAGTGTGTGTGTGTGTGTGTGTGAGTGTGTGTGTGTGTGTGTGTGTGTGTGTGTGTGTGTGTGTGTGTGTGTGTGTATGTGTGTTAGATATCAGGCTGGACCCTCCACTCAGTAACACATCTTCGTATTCTGGGAACAGAGCCTCTACCTGCTCCTTAGGCACCACATAGTCATTGGAATGAGACTCAGTATTTGTTCTCCAGCTTTTGGTTAACAGAGTAACCCGTGTGCCTGTGCCCTCCCCAAAGGATGAAGGCATTGTGCCATGTTGTGCTGAAATGCCCTGTTATTTTCCTGCATGTAGAAGGGAGAATTTTCTTTTGGGAAAATAACACACTGATGACTCTGGGCTCCTAATTCTCATCTTCAGTGCCACTCCCTTTGACACTGAGTTTAATGGAGGATGCAAATGCCTTCAGCTACCTAGAACCCATCATGAGCAAGAGGAGGGTATTTCTCCAATACCTAGTATGCCCTGTATGCTGCCTTATCAATTAATTCCGAATGTCAGGCATTTTAGGTATAGTAAGACCAGGAGGTTCTGGTTTGGGGTATGGTTACACATCCACAACCAGCTGGCAACTGGGAAGTGTTGGCTTTTCCCACAATTTTGAAAGATTATAATCTTCAGGAGGATGTGGCACAATGGTGTTACAGAAAGATTGTGCAGTTGAACCCTCCTTCTGCCTCTCATCAGTGCTAATGGAAGGCTATAATTATCCCAATTTACAGAGGAAGAAATAGAGGCTTAGGGAGATTGAGTAATTTGCCTGCAGGTTGCACAGTTAATAGCTCGGCCTGTAACTCCAGTTTATCGGGTGCCCAGACTAGACTCTCAGATCTGCTGAGCCTTCTAATCTTTATTCTTTATTTGTCTTTGACCCCATAACAGAATGTGGTGGACAACACAGTTGGTCCTTTAAAGAGTGTGCATGGAATTAAGGGTAGGAAGATGAACTTCAGAGGTCAACAGATTGACCAGTTCCTAAGCCATCACTGGGCTATCCCAGTTGTAAGATGTAATATCTTGTGACTCAGTTTCTCCATCCATAGCAGAGGAAGAATAACAGTGCCTACCCTAGAGTTTGATCTTAAAACATTTGATGAAGTTCTACATAGAAGGTAGTTCAAATGAATCAAGCATTTGATTAACATTCAGTAAATGTGAGCCATTATTATTATTATTATTATTATTATTATTATTATTATTATTATTATAACCATAGTTTGTTGTCATCTCAGGCAAGAGAATAGGTAGACACTTTGTGAATGACAAGAAACACAACTATGTCCCCTCCTGGACATGCAGTGTTGGAAGGTCATATACTTCTGGTGTCATGGTCAGGAAGACAATTCTCCAAGCAGCGTGTTAAGCAGATACCCTGGTGCCCTCAATCCACCCACAGCAGAAGAAGTTGAAGACCTGCCAGTTTTCAGCCCAGAACTAAGACAAAGACTAGCTTGGTGTGTGTGTGTATGTGTGTGTGTGTGTGTGTGTGTGTGTGTGTGTGTGTGTGTGTGTGTGTGTTTCTGTGTCTCTGTGTATGATACTCTTAATATGAAAAGGGAAAACTATCCTTAAAACCAATGTACAATTTTGTTGAACAAGCTTTTTACAGTAATTTATAACATCCAGGAAGATTTTGTTCAAATATTTTTAGAGTCATTACCAGTACAGTGATACAAATTCTGGGAATTCATATGACAAATTGTTTATTCCTAACAAACATTCAATTTATTAGAAGTCCAATTTGTTGGAGAAGGCTTTGTAAGAGGTTGAACTTGCAATGAGAATGAATGGCTCTTCTGGTACAGGCAGGGTGTGAGGGCACCCGGAACAGAGGGGAGAGTCTGAGAAGGGTCTGGCAGAGTTGGTTTTCAGACATTCCTCTTCTTGACTTTACTTGGCAACTACTACCTTGAAACACATATTATTAAAAAGTGTTGTGAGCTTGGTTTTGGTGGTGCACACCTATAATTATGACAGGATGATGAGAAAATCAAGTCATCCTTGGCAACATAGAAAGTTCCAGGCCAGCCTGGGCTATATGAAACCCTGAGACAAACAAATCCAACCAAGCTAAAACAACAAAGTATTAACAATAATTTTATTAATCATCTCTGCTGTATTGAAGATGTAATGACTTAAACACAGCTTGGAGGCTGAGAAGAACATACCTAAGATGCTGTGAATTTGGAAGAGATGTGAGAACTCAGTCCAGAACAAGAATTAATTATAATTCTGTCACCTTTCTTGCTAAATAAGGATTGAGGTTGAAATGTTATTTAAAGGCCAGTTAGGTATACCACTCAGCTGTGTAGTAGGCTATCCTATTTTTTTAATTTTTATTTATTATTTTATTAGTTCAAATTAGGAACAAGTTTGCTTCACATGTCAATCCCTTCTCCCTCTCCCTCCTTTTCCCCCAACCCTCCTCCCAACCCCCTACCTGACCCCTACCCCATCTCCTCTCCATTCCCCAGGGAGGGTAGGGCCTTCGATAGGGGTTCCCCAAAGTCTACCACATCATCCTGGGCCAGGCCTAGGCCCATGTGTTCAGGCCGAGAGAGCATCCCTTCACATGGGATGGGCTCTCAAAGTCCCTTCTTACACCGGGGAAAAATACTGATCCACTACCAGGGGCCCATAGAGTGTGGAGGCCTCCTCATTGACATCCATGTTCAGGGGTCTTGATCAGTCCTGTGCTGGCCTCCTAGACAGAAGTCTTGGGCCCATGTGCTCCCCCATGTTCAGGCCAGCTGTTTCTATGGATTTCACCAGCCTGGTCCTGACCCCTTTGATCTTCATTCCTCCCTCTCTGCAACTGGGCTCCAGAGTTCAGTTCAGTGTGTAGCTGTGGGTGTCTGCCTCTGCTTCCATCAGCCACTAGATGAGGGCTCTAGGATAGCATATAAAGTAGTCATCAGTCTCATTATAGGGGAAGGGCATTTAGGGTATCCTCTCCACTATTGCCTAGATTGTGAGTTCATGTCATCCTTGTAAGTCTCTGGAAATCTCTCTAGTGCCAGATCTCTCCTCGGACCTATAATGGCTCCCTCTGTTATGGTATCTCTCATCCTGCTCTCCTCTATTCTTCCCCTCACTCAACATTTCTGCTCCTCCATTTCCTCCTCTCCCCTCTTCTATTCCTCCTCTCATTCTGCCAGCTCCCTCTCCCCTACCCTCATGCTCCCACTTAGGTCAGGAGATCCTGGCCCTTCCCATTCTCCAGGGTCCATGCATTTTTCTCAGAGAGTTCTTCTTGTTTCCTAGTTTCTTTGGTGAAGAGGATTGTAGGCCAGTAATCCCTTTCTCTATGTCAAAAATTCATATATGAGTGAGTACATGCCATGTTTGTCTTTTTGTGACTGGGTTACCTCACTCAGGATGGTTTCTTCTAGTTCTATCCATTTGCCTGTGAATTTCAAGATTCCATTGTTTTTTTTTTTTTCTGCTGAGTAGTACTCCATTGAATAAATGCACCACATTTTCTCTGTCCATTCTTCAGTTGAGGGGCATCTAGGTTGCTTCCAGGTTCTATGTATTACAAACAATGCTGCTATGAACATGGTTGAACATATGTCCTTGTTGCATGAACGTGCATTATTTGGGTATATGCCCAAGAGAGGAAATGCTGGATCTTGAGGTAGACTGATTCCCATTTTTCTGAGCAGCTGCCATACTGATTTCCAGAGTGGTCTTACAAGTTTGCACTCCCACCAGCAATGGAGGAGTGTTCCTTGTAGTAGGTTATGTAACCGGTACCTAGATATCATCTTCAACATGGGGTCTTTGAACCTGTTTATAAAGAACAAATATATAGCAATCTCTGAGTATCTTTGACAGATTAGCCCCAACACTCTCACAAACAATCAAATCTATGAGTATGCCCAAAGCCCTCATGTATAGTGGTTTAATATATATAATCTAAGTATACCCACCATCTTCTTTCAGCCATCTAGAGATTTTGGTCACCTTCTAGTACTTTATGTGATGTAAATGCTGTATAAGTAGTTGACAAGCTATAATATTTAGAGAACAATGATAAAAAAGACCTTGTGTGGACAATTTCAGTAGAGTTAGTTTTGTTTTGTTCATTTTTAATTTGTAGTTAGTTTAACCACCGATACAAAACCCATGGATTCAGAAGGTCAATTTGTATTTGTCTTTCTTGCTGGTGTATGTACTTCATCTCCTAATATTGCCCCCCTTTCCTCACCACTCAAGGTCCAGAGCACTGGACACATTTTTTTTTATCAGATAGTCTTTTGTCCTGTTGTGAAGATGTAGTTCTAATGCAGACTGATATGCTTTGTTTTCACTGCAATGGATATATTTCTGTTGGACATTGACTTCAGAAATCAACTAGTGTTATCTTTAAAAGTAACTCATTTTTTCAATTAGGTTTCTTAGAAGATTTGTCTTTGGTATTCTGTGGTATCTCTATGATGTTAGGTGTGGACATCATTCTTCACTTCAGTTTAATGTACTGAGGGGTTGGACTCTTTCATCAGTTGTACATAAAATCCAGTTATTATTTCTTTACGTGTTACCTCAGATCTATTGTTTCAGTTTTTTCTCTGAAATCCACTTGGCTCTATTGATTTTTCAACACCCTATGTCTTCCACCCTTTCTCATTCAATTTCCCACCTGTGCTGTTCTCTTCTTTGTTTTAGATTATTTCTACTATTCTGTCTTAAATTGCCCAGATTATCTGTTCAGCTGTGGCTAGTCTGTTAATAAATACATCCATCAGATTGCAAATTTCAATCAATTTCCATGCCTTTATTTTAAACCTTGCAACTATTTAAAATATTTGTTTAATTTTGAAAACTTTACTTTTAATGGTTTTGTATTCCATTTTCATTTTAAGGTTTCTAATTTCATTTCTTTAAACAAATGCAAACTGGAACTTTACCATAGAAATCAGTATGGAGGTTTCTAGGAAAAAATCCCTAAACCAGACCTACTGTATGATCCAGGCATACCATTTTTGGAGCATATAGCAAAAGGAGTCTAAGTCAGCACACCACAGAGATACTTGCACTTCCATGCTTGTTGCTGTGCTATTCACAATAGCTGATACATAGACCAAGCTCAGGTGTCCATCATTGGGTTACTGGAAAAATAATCCGTATAATCCCTGTATATACCTTAGAATTTTATTCAGCTTTGTTAAGAACAGAGTCATGCCATTTGTAGGGAATGAGAGAAATTGGAGACCACTATGTTAAAGTAAGACTTAGGAAGACTAATATTTTATGTTTTCTCTCATACATGGAGCATATATGATGTGGAAGTGGATAAGTGTCCATGAGAGAGGAAGAAGAGATAAAGGGGAGACAAGAGAAGGTAATGGAGGATTTTATGTGACAGAAATACAGAGGACAGAGTACTTGAGGAAAGAGAGTCTCCATCAAGAGAGGTGGGGGATGGAGACAGGACTGAAGGAGGCAAATACGAGCAAAGCATTATGCTTCATAGGTGTGATAATGTCACAATTAGACTCTACACTAACCAAAAGATTAATGAAAAATTATTTCGTATTTGACTCTGATAATTCCAATAATCTAAAATTGTAGCTGATTTGGGAATTTTTTCCCATGTGGTTTTTTGCTGGATCTTGCTTTTGTGTACATTGTAAGCACAAACTATGTTTCAGGAATATTTGTCTATGGCCTTTGTGGCCTCTAGCTCAAAGTAGCATCTTCGGTAGAGAATTGGTGTTTGCTGCTTCTGGACTCTTGGGACAGTGACATCATCAGGACACTTTAAAGCAGATTTTAAGGGCCTGGGGATGAGTTCAGTGCTTACCCAGCATGCTGGATTTGACCCCCCATGACCAACAATCAGACAGAACAACAAACAACAATATTTTAAAACTTTATAATGAACAAGGTAAACCAGAGCTGGAAAGACAAAAGCCATATGCTCTGTCTCATAGATGGCCCCTGGCTTGAAATCTTAGATCTGTGTAAGCTTGGAAAACCAGTAGAATCTAGGAAGCTAGAAACGAGCCACAGGAGGGTGGAAGGGTTTACAGCAAGGCACAGTAGGACACAGTGAAGGGAAATGGGAAGGATGGAGTGGGAGGTTTAAGTGAGAATTGGAATGGAAGGGCAGGGCAGAAAAAAAGGGTGCAAGGGAGAGGACAAACAACAAATTCTGCCTTGAGGTTTCAGGCTGTGAATTGTACTAGAGGCCTCATGTGAGAGTTAAATTTTGATTACAGATTTTTAAGGTGTTTCCCCACTTTAAAGGTTTGATATAGCCAAATTTTCTTCAGCCTCTGGGGCACAGCTGTCCCGCTAGTTGACATTGTGAAAATTTGAAAAATTCACTCCCATTTATAATACATACATGATAATGGTTAGAAATTTCCCATAACTGCATTAAAATCCTAGGTGATTATAAAGTTAGCATATCTTGGAAGCTGATGGATAACAATTTGTCCTCAAATGACTTAAATATAACCCCCTCTACTCTGCCCTACCAAATCCTGCCAGACCTTCAGACTAACTCACAGACTATCTTCTGAGTACTTTTCAACTCTAAATCCAATGTGGCACTCCTCTCCGAGTCAGCATATTATCGACATTCCTGTTCCACAAATTCATTACTTTTTGTTATTATTTCTTTATTTGATCTCCAGAGTCAGAATTGCATGCTTAGTCTATATTTCTTTATCCCATTACTTTCAAGAGATAGCTGGCATATTTTTGATCAATAGTTAAATGGAAGGATTTAATTGAGTAATAGTATGTGAGTGGACTAAGCTAAGAATGAAAAGAGAATAACAATTGGGATGGTATATAAACGGAGGTTCTTTAGGTCTTCAGGGTGTAGTTCAGAAAGGCCATGAGAGCGAGCTGAAGCTGAAGCTGGTGGTGGTGGGCTATGTTAGGCAGGGCCGAGATGAGCACTGTTAGTGCCTACAAAGGAGATGGTTTGCCAAAACATCTGCTCTGTCCTGATTACAGCAGAAATGAGTGCTGTATAGGAAACTCTTTCTGTCATTCCAGGAAAATGATTTCTACCAATCATTACTTCTCTTATTGTCCTAAAATTCATTTGATTCTTACTCAATAGATTTTATTCAATTTGTTAGCTGAATGAAAACATGCCACATTTTTTCTTTCTTTCCAATTCCTCACACTCAGCTGAGTTTTAGATGTTTTTCCAGAGGAACTACAAAAATAGTTTTTGTTTTTTTTTTTAAGTCTCTGCCTTGGGACTGAGATGGCACAGCAGTTAAGAGTGTGTACTGCTCTTGCAGAGGACCTGAGACCAGTTCCCAGCTCTCACATAAGGCTTGAAGATGGTGGTTTCTGTCCTGCCTTGTCCTGCAGCTGCTTGAGCCCCAAATAAACACACGGACACTATATTAATTATAGAACTGTTGGCCGATGGCTAGGGCTTCTTACTGGCTAGCTATGTCTTAATTATTAACCCATTTCTATTATTCTAAGTATTTCATCTTACCAGAGAAAGGTCCAGACCTGTTACTCTTTCCTCTCCTACATGGCATCTCCTTCCTGCCTTCCTCTTCCCAGCCTTCTCCTGGTCTGGTAGTCCCGCCCATGCCTTCTGCCTGGCTATCGGCCAAACAGTGTTTTATTCATTCACAAATAAAAGAAACATATATACAAAAGGACATCCCTCATCAAGGCTGCTCACAACTGCCTGTAGCTCCAGCTGGAGAGGATCTGATGCCTCCACAGACACTTGCACTCAGGCACACGTACCAAACACACAGACAAAGGTATACAAGTAATTAAAAAGGAATTAAATTAAAAATTCTTTACCATACAAACATTTGCTCACATTTAATGGCTATAGAAAACAAGTCTTGTACCCTGTACTTTTTATTTTATGTTTAAAAATTATTTTCATCTTACATTTGTGAGTGTTTTGCCTGAATGGATGCCTGTGTGCCACTTGCCTGCCTGGTGCCTGTGGAGGCCAGGAGAGGGCATTGTATTGCCTGAAACTGGAGTTATAGACAGTTGGGAGCCACCATGGAGATGCTGGGAATTTGAACCTGTGTCCTTTGCAAGAGCAGCCAGTGTTCTTAACTTCTGAGTCATTATCTTTCCAGCCTCCATTCTTGACACTTTTAAAAATAAGTGGCTTGATTTAAATCTTTGAAGATCATTTACATTTTTTGTTTTAGAAAAGGAGACACTGAGGCACAGTAACCCACCCTGGTTGTTTAACCCTGAATGGGTGGGGCCATTGTGACTGGACTTAGGTATGTGTGGTAGGATGTTTTCTCTCTTTCCAGTGAGCCTCACACTGACCAGTATGAACTTATAGTATAAACTGATCCCATTTTCAGTGTTACACATTTAATGTTCTTAAATGCTTTCCCCTTTTGTCTTCAGTTCAAAGCTCATTACTGTACTAACAGAACATGTCCTTGTAGGAAGTGATGAGCATGTGTGGTTTCTGTTATTCATTTTTTATTTAGAGAAACAGCTGGAAAACATTATGTCCGGTGACTGCTTCTGACTTAATGACTCAGCTTTGTGTCATGGTGTGGGGCTTCTCACACCCTCTCCAAGCCATCAGGAGGAGTCCTTTTGGAGACTGCTAGACAAGGCAGGGTTTTGTGAGAGGAGCACATCGAGAATTTCAAAACTCACTGCTCAGGATAAAAGCTTATATCCCTGTGGGAGGAACTAGGCCTCATCGTGTGTGAACCATCTGGACTGGTTTCTCACAAAGAAGTAAAATTCCCCTAGGGAGGAAGAATGAGGAATCATGGGTGCAAGTTAGACAGTTACAGCTACAGCCATTGTGATGGTTATTCTTGGTGGTCAACTTGAGTACAACATCTGAAATGAACTAAAACCAAAGTATCTGGGTACACATGTGAGGAATTTTCTTCTTAATTAAATCATCTGAAGTGGAAGACCCACTTTTAATCTGGATCTTTTGATGTGGGAAGATATACCTTTAATCCAGATCGTTTGAGGAAGGAAGATCACCTTGAATCTGGACTGTACCTTCTGCTGGCAGCCTGTAAAAAGGACATGTAAAAACTCTTTAGCTCTTTGACTGCTTGCTCACACTCTTCCTGGCAAGTCCATTCCTTCACGGGTATCAGAGCCTACTTCTTTGTGATTCTGAGTTATACTAAAGACCAGCTAAGACATCCAGCCGTGTGTTCTGAACAACTATTGGATTCTTTTATTGGTAGACAGCCATTGTTGGAGTAGCAGTACCACAGAGTATAAGCAATTCGTGTGTGTGTGTGTGTGTGTGTGTGTGTGTGTGTGTGTGTGTGTGTGTGTGTGTGTCTGTCTGTCTGTCTGTCTGTCTGTCTGTCTGTCTGTCTGTGTGTCTGTGTGTCTGTGTGAGTCTGTGTTTCTCTCTCTGTGTGTGTGTGTGTGTGTGTGTGTGCCTGTGCATGTGCTCAATATATATTTGGTCTATAAATTTTGCTTCTCTAGAGGACCCTGACTAGTAAAGCCTTCATTATGTTCTTAGTAACTACATGGAGATATGGGTGAGTGACTGGATGGAAACATAGAAGCTCTAGAGAAATGAGCGACTGAAGCTCTCATTTGATTCTAAAATGGTTTAGCTAGAATGTAAAGAAATAGGGCTGGATGAAGGCCAAGAGCAGGACCCCAACGCACACATGGCCCATAAAAATGGTGCCTGCAAAGCAAAGAACAGGCCCCTAAAATTCAGAGATGAGAAAGTTCCAGTTGAAGGAACACTCTATATGCTCATGAAGCAAGATCCTCAGGCCCTAGTAAGTAACAAAGTATCTGTTAGATTCATTTATGAAGATCTAATAATATGAAAACCGACAGAAGATGACCACTGACTGGAATTGTAGGTAAAGGGGAAGCAAACTAGAGAACAGAAGTGTTTTGATTTGGCTAAGTAAAAGGGTTCATGGCTTCATCATATGGAACAGCAGATCTGGGGGTGGGGCATGTTAGGAGACTGGAAGGGTTCAGTTGTCATCAGTTCATAATTCATTTCCATGGCTGTAATAAGAATGCTGAGCTTAGGCAGCCTCTAAACTACTACATAGATTACCATGTCTAGAGAGGAAGTTCAATGCAGAGAGATGGTTGATAGAAACTGTCTTAGTTACTACTCTCTTGCTGTGACCATGACCAAGGAGACTCATAAAAGAATTCAGAGAGTAAGAGTTCATGATTGTTGAGAAAGGAAAAGATATGAGCTCATATCTTGATCCACAACCAAGAGTTTGCTTAATTTTTATTAGAACATTATCTTTGAGTGTTGGTGACAAGAATGAGCCTAAACTATTCACTGGGCAGATGGACCCTAGACCAGTTAATAAACCTAAGACAGGGAATGTCAACTTCAGGGCCCTCCACCCCTGTACCCTGTCCAGTCCTGACACTTCTTTTGCCTCTGTATTCCTTGGTATTCTGGTGCTGTTACTTCTTTTAGAATCACTTGATAACTCCTTTTCTCAAGGATTTTCAACAGTGCAGTTTTAACATGCAACTGTACATTTACACGAATTCACACCACTTGCTACAGCCTTGCTTTGGTGCTCACAGGGATGTGTGTTGTGGTTTTCATGGGTCTTATGCTGTCCATGTCCCAGAAGGCACAGGTTTATTCTGCTTTCCTTGTATGTAGTTTCTTTATCTGTCCCCCAACATAATGTTTTTATTAATTATTTGAGAATTTCTTATAATGCACCCCAATCACACTTGCTTCCCATTCCTCCAAGGTATTCCCTCCAAGACAATCCTCCAAAGTCCAATTTGTGTTGTCCATATACTCATAGGATCATGGTCAAACTTCCAGTGGCCACCCTCTTAAAGAAAACTGAGTGTCCTGTATCCCACCTCATCCCCCAGAAACCAACTGTGAAGAGCTGTACTTTAGCATCCTTATCACAATTTTAAGGACTCTCTTCAATAGTTTCATGTATGAACTGCTTGTTTTGGGGAGTAGGAGTAGGGGAGAGGTTGGCACAGAAGCCTTCAGTATCTCTGACTCTTAATTATGAGTCTGCAGTCATCAATAGCACTGCAAAAGAAGCTTCGCTGACCATAGCAGAGTGGCCTATGGCAGCAGCACAGATCATGAACATTAACACTGTTTCCATCGATATGGTTTCTGGTAACAGCATGGATCACAGAAGTGTTTCGAGGAGGCTTAACGCAGAAAATGAGCCATTCTTCATCTCAGATATCTTGCTGTTGATCAGAGTCAGTGTGATATGTGTTTGAGCAACATGTCTGGGGTAGGACCTGGGATAGCTCCAGGCTGCTCTATACAACCTTGCCCTGGCACCAGCCATTCTGTCAGTACCCCAGGCATGAGCGTTGTGTTTCCAGCCTGTGGGCAGTGCTTTGCCCCATACTGTCCTCTCCCAAGCAGGACAAGAGTCACAAGCAGCAACCTCGGTGCCAGCTCCAGGAGGGCCTCGTGGTGGCCTAAGCCTCCCAATGGCCGAGGACTGTATCTACTCAATAATGACATGCTCCTCTGTCTGTAGCTGCCACTCCTCCTGCCATAGCTGTGGCTGCTGTCACATCTCTAGTTCCACTTGCAGCGGTGGCTCTGTGCTTCACGCCTGGCCTGTGTGCTGAGTGGCAAGCTCACATTCCTGTTGCCACCTTGCCACCCCATCTCACCATCTTTTTTCCTCTGCTTGTTTTTATTTTAAATTGGGGTCTCACTACATGCCCTAAGCTTGCCTGGAACTTACCCCAGACTGACCTCAAAGTCATGATTCTCCTGCCTCTGACTCCTGACTGTTGAAACTGCAGGTGTGTACCACCATGCCAGGTACAGTTCTGTGGTGTGTGTGTATGTATGTGTTCTTTACGTTTTCTAAGAAGCCAACATTCACTTCTGCTCTGAAATCATCATCTCCAGCCCCCACCCCAGTGCACACATGGCCCTTGCTCCATATCCTGTGCTTTGGTGGCTTTGATGTCAACTTCCTCATCCTTTTACTATATAGTTTTCAATCTTAGACACACTTTCCAGTACAGCCTGACTCTGTATATTATGGTGCAGATACCACTAAGGCCACCAGGGGACAAGGACAACCATACTGACCCCTGTCCTCAACTTCTTTTGTTCTATAATTTCCAGCACATCATTTATGCTCATCAGATGAACTTTAAGTTTAAAAAGTAAGTGCTTCAAAACTGGGCACTTACACATACAATGACAGGCTAATTCCCAGCCCTTCTTAACTATTCATTATTTAGAACCCTCCTGAATCTTTTGAAAACCATGTTGAGTCACTTCTAGCTATTGTTCAGATTTTAAAGAAAAGGACTCACAGGCAACTATTCTCCCAGTAGTTCACACAGCTCACAGTTTCTAAGAGAAAAATCCATTTCCTTTCCTGCATTTGAAGGACCACAACAGTTGCAGTTTAGTTCTTCAGCTTGATATCTCTGTTTAGCGCTGTGTTTAGTTAGACATCATGTAGAACGGTTCGGTTCAGACTGATGCCTGTCAGCTTTGGTGTAGCAGTCCTTAGCGAGCTTGTGAGAAGAGCAGAGTCTTGGTGCCCGCTGAGCCTGAGCATTTGAACTGTGTCCCCAGTGATGACTCATGTTCAGACTTCACAAGTAGCATTCTGTGCTATGGATCTTGTGTTTCAGAAGTGCACATATGCATCACAACTCCATGGCACACATCTGTGTGCTTTATAGATTCTGATGATGATGTGACTTCCATATTTTAGGGTAAACATTTCATATAAAATGCTGTCTCTCTCTGTTATTGTTGGTAATAGATGGGCAATATGCTTTTATTTTCACTACCTGAATGAAATACATTTAATCCCTTTCTTTACATAGAAATAAAGTCAAAGTTTCTACTGTCTAAGTTAATCTGTAATGGGTAAACACTCAGCCCCCCCCCACAGCAATAAACATAACATGTTGTGTACACATGTATGTGTACATATGCATATGTATATGGGCATATATGTGTGTATGCATGTATGTTTACTTAAATGTGCATATTCTATCATTTCTCTGTGATTGCTATGAAAATTTCCACACTCTTATCTGTGGATTTTATATACAACGTATTGTATTTTTCAAGTCCCTGAAAAACAGGAGGCTTAATTGTACAAGTAAATATGGGAATAAGACTACATTTCTTTAAAAATGCATAATTCATATCTAGTGCTGTTTGCATGGTCTTTCTTGCCAATTTATTCAATGAGTGAATTATTTATTTCTAGACAGTTTATCCTTGTGACAGAATTCCAGGGATCTGGGTAAAAGTAAGTTTTCTGCCTCCATCTATCCATCCTGTACTGACTCCCCTCCTTTATTTCCCCTCCTACCCCTCCTCCAAGTCGACCCCCCCTCCCACCGTCCACTCCTCCTCCATTGTTTCTCTTCAGAAAAGAGCAGGCCTCCCATGGATATCAATCAGTCTTAGCATATCCAGTTGCAGTGAGACCAGGCACCTACCTTCATATTAAAGCTAGCCAAGGCAATCCAATAGGAGAAAGAGGGTCCAAAATGCAGGCAAAGGAGTCAGGGACAGCCCTGCTCCCACTGTTAGGAGACCCACAGGAACACCAAGCTACACAGCTACAACATATACGCAGAATGCCTAAATCAGTCCCATGCAGGTTCCTTGGTTGTTGGTTCAGTCTCTGTGAGCCCCCTATGATCCCAGTTTAGTCGATTCTGTTGGTTTTCTTGTGGTGTCTTTGACCTCTCTTGTTCCCACAATCTTTCCTTTACCCCTTCCACAGGATTCCCCAATCTCTGCCTAATGTTTGGCTGTGGGCATCTGTTTCCAGCAGTTTTTGAGTGCAGCCTCTCTGATGACGATTGGGCTAGGCACCAATCTATGAGCAGAGCAGAATGTCATTAGAAATCATTTCATTGCTTTTTTTTTCACCAGTTGTGTTTGGTTCTATTCTCAGTCTCTGGCTATCCAGACTCTGAGTTCTGGCCCTCCAAACAGTGTCAGGAGGGGGCTCTCTCATGGCATGAATCTCAAGCTAAACCAGTCATTGGTTGGCTACTCTCATAATTTCTGTTCTGCCTTTATCCCAGTACTTCTTGTAAGCAGGACAAATTGTAAGCTGAAGGTTTCATGGCTGGGAGAGACAATGGGGGTATGAGGCCTGAACTGAGTGTCTCCTGTAACCAGGCCATACTCCAGTTCAGGCCTCATATCCCCCATTGCTAGGAGTCTTAGATAGGGTCACCCTTGGGGATTCCTGGGAGTTTCCACTGCACAGGGTTTCTAGCTCATCCCAGAGATGCCCCCCAATTCTACTTGTCTCTCCCAGTGCTCTCTCTTTCCATCTTTGCCCCCACCTGACCTCTTCTATTTCTCCATCCCAGGGAGTTTCCTGTGCCCCAACTCTTGAGCCCTCCTTGTTATTAAGCTTCTCTAGGTCTGTGGATTTTAGCTTGATTATCCTTTATTTTGCAGCTAATATCCACTTATAAGTGAGTACATGCCTCACTCGGGATGATTTTTTTTCTAGTTCCATCCAATTGTCTGCAAGTTTCATGATGTTATTTTTTTAATAGTTGAGTAATACTCCATTGGAAAATGTATCACATTTTCTTTATCCATTCTTTGGTTGAGGGACATCAAGTTGTTTCTAGGTTCTAGCAATTACAAATATAGCTACTATGAACATAGTTGAGCAAGTGTCTTTGTGGTATGATGGACTGGCCTTTGGATATATGCCCAAGAGTGGTATAACTGGTCTTGAGTTAGATTGATTCCCAGTTTTCTAAGAAACTGCATATTGATTTCCACAATGGCTGTACAAGTTTGTACTCGCAGCAGCAGTGGAGAAGTGTTCCACTTACATCCTCTCCAGCATGAGCTGTTACTTGTGTTTTTGATCTTAGCCATTCTGACAGGTATAAGATAGAATCTTAGAGTCATTTTTATTTGCATTTCCCTGACACCTGAGCATTTCTTTTTAATTACTTTATTTATTTTTTTTTATTTCCTACATTCCAATTCCAGTTCCCCCGAACATTTCTTTAAGTGCTTCTTAGCCATTTGAAATTCCTCTGTTTAAAATTCTCTATTTAGATCTCTACTCCATCTTTTAATTGGATTATTTGGTATGCTGATGTCTAGTTTCCTGAGTTCTTTATATATTTTAGAGATCAGCCCTCTATCAGATGTGGGGTTGGTGAGGATCTTTTCCCATTCTATAGACTGTGGTTTTGTCCTATTGACAGTGTCCTTTGCCTTACAAAAAGCTTTCCAATTTCATGAGGTCTCATTTACTAATTGTCAACCTTAGCGTCTGTGCTATTGGTGTTCAATTCAGGAAATTGTCTCTTGTACTGATGCATTCAAGGCTATTCCTCCCTTATCTTCTATCAGGTTTAGGGTATCTGGTTTAATTTTGAGGTCTTTGAGCCACTTGGACTTGAGTTTTGTGCAGGGTGATAGATATGAATCTATTTGCATTCTTCTACATGTAAACATCCAGTTATGCCAGCACCATTTGTTGAAGATGCTTTCTTTTTTTCCATTGTATAATTTTTGCTTTTTGTTAAAAACTACGTGTCCATAGGTTGTTGATTTATATCTGAGTCTTTGATTTGATTCCATTGATCAACCTGTCTGTTTTTATGCCAATACCATGTGGGTTTTATTGCTATAGCTCTGTAGTAGAACTTAGAATTGGAAAATCTTTTTCTAACTCTTCACTCTGAGATAATGTCTGTCTTTGATGTTAAAGTGTGCTTTTTGGAGGCAGCAGAAGGCTAGATCCTGTTTTCTCATACATTCTGCTATTCTGTGTCTTTTCATTGGGGAAAATGAGTCCATTGGTATTGAGCAATATTAATGACCAGTGATTGTTAATTCCTGTTATTTTGTTATTATTGTTGCTGCTGCTGCTGGTGGTGGTGGTGGTGGTGGTGGTGGTGGTGGTGGTGGTGGTGGTGGTGGTGTGTGTGTGTGTGTGTGTGTGTGTGTGTGTGTGTGTGTGTGCTTCTTTTAGTTTTGCTGGTGTGAAATTATTTATTCCCTGTGTTTTCACAGGGGTAGTTAACCTCCTTGGGTAGGAGTTTTCTTTCTAGCACTTTCTTTAGGGCTTCATTTGTAGATAGATACTGTTTTAATTTGACTTGGTGATGAAATTGTGATGACAGTTAATCTCCCTGGGTTGGAATTTTCTTCTAACACTCTCTGTAGGGCTTCTTTGTAGATAGATATTGTTTTAATTTGACTTTGTCATGCAATTGTGGTGATATATTATGATTTAATAAAACCACTGGATATCAAAATGCAAAGCTAGCTGCATCCATAGAGCCAGGTAGTGGTGATACATACCTTTAATCCCAGCAGCCTTACTACTCGACATAGAGAACAGGTGCTTGTGGCACATACCTTTAACCCCAGGACTTGTGTGAAAGAGGCAGAAGGATTTTTAGTTCCAGGCCACACTGAGCTATACAAAATTGATCCGGCCTAAAAGAGAAACAGCTAACACAAAGGAGATATCAGCACTTGGGATCACAAGTCTTTAATCCCAGCACCACAGAAGGGGAGACAGGAGTGATATGTTTGGGCAGAGAGAGGAATATAAAGTGGGAGGAGACAGGAACTCAGGGGATTGCAGTCTGAGAGTTGGTGTGGAGCGGAGCTGTGCAGACTGAATATTGCCTCTGAGGATTGCACTCTGAGGACTTATGGAGACAGGATCACTCAATTCAGAGTGAGGTAGAGGTAAGAGCTATTGTCTTGCCTGCCTTGCTTTTCTGATCTTCAGCTTGAACCCCAATATCTGTCTCTGCGTTTATATTATTTGTGTTACATGAAATATGTTGCTTTCTCCATTTATAGTGATTGAACGTTTACTGTGTGTAGTAGTCTGGGCTGGCACCTTTAGTCTCTTAGAGTCTACAATGCATCTGTCTAGGCTCTTCTGGTTTTTAGGATTTATGGTGAGTGGTCCAGTGTAACTATAATAGGTCTGCCTTTATATGTTACTTGTACCCTTTTCCCTTGCAGCTTTTAATATTCTTTCTTTGCTCCATACGTTTAGTGTTTTGATTATTATGTGGCAGGAAGACTACTCTATGGTGTTCTGTAAGCTCCTTGTATCTTTATAGAATCTTCTCCTTTAGGTTAGGAAAATTTTCTTTTATGATTTTGTTGAAGATATTTTCTGGGCTTTTGAGCTGGGACTCTTTCCTTCTATTCTTATTATTCTTAGGTTTGGTCTTTTCATGGTGTCCCAGATTTCCTGATGTTTTGTGTTAGGAACTTTTTAGATTTAATGTTTTCTTTGACTGATGTATCAATTTCTATCATATCTTCAATGACTGAGATTCTTTCTTCCATCTTTTGTATTTTGTTACCTAGATTTTTCGTCTCTAGGATTCCCTCAGTTTGTATTTTCTTTATTGTTTCTATTCCTGTTTTTAGATCTTAAACAGTTTTATTCATTTCCTTTACCTGTTTGTATTTTTCTTGGATTTCTATAAGGGATTTCACCTTCATACAATTGGTTTTAAAGTAATTTTCTTGTGTTTCAACTGTGTTGGGATATCCAGGGCTTGCTGTAGTCAGATAGCTGGGCTCTGGTAATCCCATATTGCCCCAGCTGTTGTTAACTGTGTTCTTACACTGGTCTGTAGTCATCTGTGATTGAGATAATTATAGATTTAGCTGCTGTTTTCTGAGTTTATCTTTTTTGGGTGGATTATTTTTTGATGTTTTGTCCCTTTGGTTTCTGTTTCCTCTCTTGTCTTCTGGCCTGAGTGGCCTGTAGTTCTAGTTACCAGCAAGTCTTCAGGTCCAGCAGGATGTCTCTGCTGGGGTTTTGGTAGTCTGCATGACCTCTGAGGTTTTGGGTACCCTCATTTCCTCTGGGGTTCTGGGGTTCAGAAAACTTGCCTGGCCTCTGGGGTTCTGGATTCTGCTATGGTCTCTGGAATTCCAGGTACCTTTGTAGTCTCTAGGGTTCTGGGTACCAGCTTGGCCTCTGGTAGAGCATGGGTCTTCTGGCAGAGTTGTGGGCAAGGATGTGGAGCTGATAGGAGGGGGTACTGTTGGAGACAGCTGTGTGGGTTCTAAGGAGTGTTAGAGGTGGTGGGTGGTGTCATACTTGCTATTACTAGTAGTAGTGTAGCCTCTGGTAGAACAGGGGTCTTCTGCTGGAATTGTGGGCTATAATGTGACTTTCTCTTTCTGTTTTCCTCTCTCTTCCCTTTTCTATTGCTAAGGATCTATATCAGGACCTCATGCATGTCAAGCTATGACCAAGCTACATCCCAGTCCCTAGAAAGTTCTGTGTAGTTAGGGCTGAGACAGTGGGCTCTGAGACTTTGAACTCCAGCCTGTTGCTCTCTGGATACTTCATTGTGCCTTGGTTTTGCCACCTGAAAGTGGGAATTGCTGAGAGCAGGAGTTGTTGAGAGGAACAAATGGGATAATTCATGTGTTATGCTGAAAATCAATTCTTGGCATGCAACAGTTAACAAATGCTAACTTAAACTGTGTTTAGGGTATTCCTTTACATCCTTATCATTTTCATATACAACAGTGAGTAGTATTTGTTTAAATATATTGTTTTTAGAAACCCTGTAACATGAGATTTTTCACTTGAGCACTAGTAAAAAAAAGTCTTATGGATTGAGCTGTCTCATTTTTTTTGGCTCCAGAGTATTCAGCTTTGTGGATAAACTTATTAATTTTGATAAATAAATTTTATATATTTGATTAATGTATATAATTTAAAATATTTTATGTAAAATTTTAATATAAGTTTATTTAATTTATATAATTTATGTGTCCAACTTTTAGCTGGTGGTGAGTTGGGCTGCTTTTATTCTTGTGACACAGTGAAGCCCTGGAAGCGAGCTGTGAGTCCATGCAGTGCCATGTCTGTCAGTGAGTCTCTAGAAACGGAATCAAATCAGAAAATGCTGATAGCATAAGCTCCAGTTTCGATGAATGTCTGTGAGTTGCTCTCCACAGGACCATATACTTCATCTACAATGTGTGAAAATGCTCTATTTTTATGGTCACATTTCAACATTAATTTTCAAAAATTCAGTTTATATTCTGATATAATAAGAATACCTATTTGGAAATTCGATTGGAATTCCTAGGTTCTCTGGACCAGTTAGTGGGTAGAGCCAGGGAGATGGTGCTTACTCTTGAAGTAATGTCAGAAGGGACAACAGATTTCTATGGGAATTCCTGTGAAATTCACAGCTCATTGTTTCTGTAGCCATCAACTGCTAAGTATTCTTGAGCTCCAGAGACAAAGCAAAGAGTTTGGAAAGGGAATATGAACAACAGTGCGCTTCATTTACTTTGCATCAGAGCCTGGCCTCCCTTTGCCCCTTGAACTTGTCTTGGCTGAGCAGAGCTATTTGTTGGTTCAGTTTCTCAGAGAGCCTTTCTCATTCTTTCACACAAATGCCCCATTGTGCCATTCTCATTGCTTCCCAAATGGACCATATGACTTTTGTTTGGAGGTAGGTGGGCAGCTTTCTGTATTTTCAGATATCCATAAAATCTCTCAAGTAAAATGTAGTGTTGATTTCAGCATCTGGTATCTTATATTATGTGACCTTCATTTGTACTTTTCCAACAGTCTAAAATATTTCCAATCCCTTCATCCATATTTTACAGGTTAGAACAAATTTTAGCCACTATGTTTTATATAGTTCATGATGCACTGTCCTCCTGACACCTAATTCTGGTCTGGTTAGAATTAGAATTTATAATGAAATATACATTTTAGTTCTTTTGGCAAGTGCTCAAGGCTGTATTTGCATATACAAATGAGCTGAAGAATTGAAAGATGAAAAACAAAAAAATTAGCATTCTAAGAGAAAATAAACACTTGGACATTTTTGGTCACTGTTGTTGATCCAGAAATACTTGTTGGCTGTTAAATGTGTTGATCATGATACACTGTCAAGGTTGAAAGACATGTGGTGGCTGAGGGCTCCAAACCTAGTAGGAACATCCCTGTTGCTTCAGAACACCTGGCCTGGGAGTCTCAGCTTGGCTGCCTTGGGCTTGTGAGGCATGCAATAGGGAGTTGTTCTTATCCCACATGGGTTCCTATTAAAACACTAAATTACTTAATGCCTCCCTCCAGTTATCATTTGAAGAACCAAAGGAAACCTCTCCCATATTCTCTGAGTACCTGAGCACCAGATGGTATTTGCCAGCATGGTGGTCATTTGTTGTTTGCAAGTTTGATAGTATCTAAACAGGCAGTGGGGACTCATGTCTTTCTCTTCTTGAAAAGCTACTCAAAACAATTGCTGCTATCACATATCAAATAGCTGTCATGTTGCTCTTGCTGTGTGCAGGACCTTTAGTCCATTAACTCTGAATGGTCCAATGCATCACGAATACAGATATTTATATATTCACTCATCTTTCACATATCTAGATGATTTCCATAGGATAGTACTAGAGAACTTAAGTGGCATGTCAGGGACAACTGAGACTCACACCCTTGCCTTTCTTACTCCCACCCAGTCACAAAGGTGCCTCTACTCACATAAATGTCCACCATGCCTGTTATATGCAATTTTTCTCAAAATAAGAACTCATTATTACCCCAAGTTCAACGACCCTTAATGTTAATTCTGATCAATTTTAATGTTGCTATTGATTCTCAGTGGCTCTATAAATTGTCTTTATTACTTCTCTGCAGACTGAGACTTCATTACTTCTTTGCAGACTCACTGGCAAGTTGTCAGAACTGCTCTTTCTCTTTCTAATGACTGCTGGTGCCACACAGTCCTCCATCAGCATCTGATGGCCAGAACTTAGCATGCCTGCTTCTCCCTGCAAAGCCATTGTCTGTATGCCTGCTTCTCCCTGCAAGGCCATTGTCTGCAAGCCTGCTTCTCCCTGCAAGGCCATTGTCTAATTCCTTCAGCATCATGATGCATGCCCTATGACACTCACTTAATACACACACTTACCTTGTATTTCTAGCATTTTTCTCTTATCTTGTTACTGAGTAATATTGATTTTTGTCTTCATTAATTCTTCCCAGTGCTGCCAATTTTTTTCCCTCTTTGTCTTTGACATCTCTTTTAAAGTCATGTTCAATAGGCTTATTCTAGATTTGTTGAGTTCTCACTGAATTTATTTCCTTTTACTTAGAAGTTTTATTGAATTTTCTCTGACACACTCTCCCCCACATCCCTTCTATGGTTGCTCCAATCCTTCTCTGACAGGATTTATTTATCGACTCATTCTTTCATCCTCAGTTTTGTGCAGACTCAGGGCTTGGCACATAGTAGGCTCAGTGTAAGCCAACTCTTACATGAAGTCCAGACACTCACTATCCTGGGCGCTATCCCTAGGCAACACACATACCATCACTCAGGTTTCTGACACAGCATTTCTTTTCTACCTCTGCCAGTTTCCCTCAAGCATCAGACAAGGCCTTTCCTTATGCTTTCCATTGGGCCATAAAAGGGAAAGTGATGCCCATGGCACCAGGGACTCTGGTGACTGGCCTTTCTTCATGGAGTTATGGTAGTTCAGCAAGTTTTTCATTGCTTTCCACAGGATTATTTCCCTTGACTCTAGGTAAAGATGGCAGCAAAAGAGCAAAGAAAGGATTTCCCCAAGTCCAGCATGGTGAATCAACTAGTTCATTTGGGTTGCTTATAGGAGCTTGGATCTTCATTTACTTACAAGAGGTGGGTGACTCAAAGGTACCTGCATTACTAAAAAGCTCACCGCAGCAGTGACAGCTCACAAAAGCTGTGCCCTGGAGTCTTTTGTGCAACTGTGGGGTGCCTCATTACTGAAGAGTCTCCTCTCCCACAGCAATGATTTATTCTTTATATAGCCTCAGGAGGGGGCTCTGTGAGTCTTACAAGCCTCTTGAATCTTCCCACTCACTCCAGAAGGCAATGTTCCAATCCATAGGAAACAGCCACAGAGAAGAAACCTTCAACTTTCATTGTCAGGCTATGAAGCAGATGTCCTATACCTATTATCTCACTCTACACTCACCCTTCAAGGTTAGCTGCTTCTATGCTTGATGGTGGAGGAGGAGATGGATACCATAGGAGTTTAATGGCCTCACAGTTTGTAAGCATCCGAACTGGGTGGATTCCACTCCTAGTCTCCAGGACAGTCTAAACTAGTTATGCCAAAGCTATTTGGTACTTAAGTATGTTTATCCCTTTGGTTTTCTTCAGTTGAACCATCTCCTTCATGTCTTAATGAGAGGGTTTCTGAGCTTTTCCCTGCTGTTGTATCTTAATAATCTTGCATCATGATCCTTAGAGTTATTCACTTCTCCCAGTGGATTTGTTAATAATCCCGGGACATTGTTTCCTTTGTTCATTGTATTAGAATCAAGTGACTGGCAAGCCCCATTTCCCAACTTCCTGTCCTAATAAAGGCAGGCCTCTGTTAATTACAGTGTTTTGCTCTAACAATCTAATAATGTCCAAATCGAGGTTACTGATCATGTTCCTTTAAATGAAACTGACTGTGCTATTACAGAGCATTTACTGGATCCTGTCATTTGCGTACAAATTGCATATTTACCCCTAAACCTGGGTGAGCATTGTGTTGGTGTTTATGCCAGCATATTTGAAAGACATGGCTGGCTCAGGTTGGGATAAGAGTGTGATAAATTTAGGGTATGTCTTAGCTTCATAAGACACCATCATGGGTGTCTTGCATGTGCCCGTGTGTGTGTGTGTGTGTGTGTGTGTGTGTGTGTGTGTGTGTGTGTGTGTGTGTGCCCTTGGAGGTCAGAAGTCAATGGGTCTACCTCAGTCACTCTTTATGTTATATTTGGAGACAGCATCTCTCATTAAACAGAAATGAGGAATATTGTGATATGGATTTGTCATCATTAGCCATTCCATTCTTTAGAGTTAGGTATTCAAATCCTGCTTTTTGTATCATGGCCCAATGAATATGTTAATGCATTGATAACTTTACATACATTCATGACTATTTTGTTTAGACTTTCTCTTTCAGAAATTGTATTTATTATTGTGTGTGTATGATGTGTCTCTGTGTGTGTCATGACCTGTGTGGAGGTCTGAGGACAACTTTGTGAAGTTGGTTCTTTCCTTCCACTGTAGCAGGCTTTCTTTTGGGCCACCAAGCAGCTCCCAAATTATGACATGGAGTCTTATTATTGGCCTTAGCTTAGCTGTTATTTTAATCTGTTTCTCTTTATCTACATTTTGCCTCGGAGCTTTTTACCTTTCTCTCTTTCTGTATGTCCTACTTTCAGTGCTTCAGGTGTCCTGCTGGCTTGTGGCTGCCTAGCTTCTCTCCCTGGGCGTGTCCCCCACTTTTTCCCTTGTTCTCTTTTCCTTTTTCTCTCTTGAACTTAGATTTCTATTCCTATTTATTCGCTCAGCCCGCCAGCCCTGCCTATCCCTCTCCGGCCTAGTTATTGGCCATTCAGTTTTTTATTAGACCAATTAGGTACTTTAGGCAGGCAAGGTAGACCAAATACAACACATCCTTACACCATCAAACAAATGCAGCACAGATAAGCATAACATCTCTATATCATTAACAAAGGCAGCAGAAACAAATATAGTACCTTCACATCATGCAAGTAATATTCCACAGCATAAACAAATGCAGAGTGTCTTTGCTTAGTTAAAATAATATTCCACAACATTCCACTGTTTTGTGGGTTTTGGGAATCATACTCAGGTCATTAAGTGTTTACCCATCAAGCTATCTCTTTTGTCCCTACATTGATTTTCTGGAGGAAAATTGCTAGATCAAAAATCAAGGCCACTGGAAGTATGCTTGATACTATTTACAGAAGGGAAAGAGTCCATTTCTGTTTCATTCATAGATGAGTTGGAGCCTGGAATTAATACCACTGATAGGCATTGAATACTCACAGAGCTAATTTGATCACCTAAATCTAATGATGCTATTTTAGTTGGCAAACTCAAAAAATCTTTCTTTCTTTCTGTCTTTCTTTTTTTCTTTTTGGATTTTTCGAGACAGTGTTTCTCTGTGTGGCTTTGAGACCAGGCTGGCCTCGAACTCACAGAGATCTGTCTGCCTCTGCTTCCTGAGTGCTGGGATTAAAGGCATGCACCACCACTGCCTGGCTTTTTTTATTTTTATTTTTTGATTCAAAAAGAGTTTCTTACAGTCTCAAAACAGTAATGTTGGTATGCAAGTGGTTAATTTTATTTAATATTTAAAATGACTATATAATATATAAGAATATGTTTACTACATTAAAGTTATAGATAACATATGATTGTAAGTTTAGAAGATTGATCCCTGGGCCCTGAGCCACACTGTGCAAGTGTGCTACATCTCTAGCCATAAATTTTTTAACTGAATTTACTAATTTTATTTTCAAGTATTTACATATATCGTGTGTGTGTACATGTGTTAATGCTATAATTTTAGAATGTTGTTCCCCATAATGGAAGAAAAAGAAATATTTAATTATGTTTTCTTTAAGCTTCTCTAATAGAATTTTTAAACTTTATGATTTAGAATTTTCTTTAGAATATAATTTATTCTAAATAGTAAAAAACGCTGAACTTAATTTTCCTCCCACAAATAATCAGTTAGCCTAGTATTTCTTGTTAATTGAGCCTTTCTTTATCTCTTCCCTACTCTTTCAACATTTTGTCATGTGCTAGTTTCTTATGTGTATTAAGATCTGTTTTCTGTTTTATGATATTTTGTGTTATTGAACTGGTTTGGGTTTATTCTCTTTCTCTCTCTGTCTCTGTCTTTCTCTGTCTCTGGTGTGTGTGTGTGTGTGTGTGTGTGTAGAGTTAACAACCTTGTGTATGTATTGTTCTCAGTTTCCATCGACCTTGTGTTTGGAGACCTGAAGCTCACTGAGGTGTCTCAGCTTGCTGACCAGAAGGTCCCAGGGCTCTGCCTATTTCTGTCTCCCCAGTGCCGTGGGAATTAGAGATGTGCCCCTATGCCTGTTGTTGTTTTTAAGTAAATTTTAATTAGTATATACCTAAGTATTGTCTAAGTATATGTGCAAGTGTGAATGCACAAGTGTACTCATTCTCAAATGCAGAGGACAGAGCAAGGCCGTGTCATAGACATCTTCTTAACTACACTGAGGCATTTTAAAAACTTGATGTGATCAAGTTTTGGCCTATTATCAATTAACTTCCATCTGTTATCATGAGGCAAAACCCAGGCTCCCAGGAATAGGATAATGTTGCTGGAGTTTCTTTTTGCCAGCCTGTTCCTTTTGCTGCTTTAGCCCCAAATAAACACACAAAGACATATTAATTATTAAACTGTTGGCTGAGGGCTAGGACTTCTTACTGTCTAGCTCTCTCTTAATTATTAACCTATAACTTACCTGAGAATGCCTGTCACGCCCTATCTTCCCGATCTCTACATGGCGTCTCTTCGAGGTCTCCCCCTCTGCCATACCTTTCCCAGAATTCTCCTTGTCTCCTAGCCCCACTCATCTTCCTGCCTCTATTGGCCAAACAGTGTTTTATTCATCAACCAATAAGATAAACACATATTCAGAAGAACATCCCCCATCAGGACATTGTGTATGTGTGTGTGTGTGGAGGAAGAGGGGTTTAGGGAGGTGAACACAGTGGTTTTGCTGTGGGTATGCTGAAGGACCTTGAAGACTTTTCCAAGATCTTGTTGGAGGGAGAGTCAAGATAATGGTTAGAAAAAACATGGTTTAGCACACATATACACCAGTCACACACACAAACAGCAGGCCATATGTTGTGTGAGGCCACAGACATGGAGCACCCAGGGCATATAAATCTGTACACACAGAAACAGACTACAGGGCACCCCCTTGTCCCTTCCAGCCTCTGAGGGCACAATAAGAAGAAGCTATTGCAAGGAGTGAGATTTTATAGACCTAGAGTTCACCAGTCTGCTAGTTCCCCACCAATGATGGGGGAATGCCCTTCTGTATATATGTTGCTCTTGCTGGTTGTAGGTCTTAATTTGTGAGTGTCTTTACCTTTCCTTCTTCTGGAATATACTTAATATTTGTTATCATTGTATATAGATTTTGTATCAAGCTTAAAACCTTGTTCTTTAAACACAAGGGCAATTGTAGTAGCATCTTGCCTTGCCAAAGAACTTGTAGTGGTGGCCACACCACTTGGGTGTGGTTTCAGGTGCAGATGTGACCCATCATAAGGTAGAGGAGGAGCTGGCTTGCACTCTCTTGGGTTGCAGAGAGCATCAGAAGGGCAGAGACTGCATCTTCTGGAGCAGGAAGATGGCGGCGGTTATTTACTCTTATCTGTGTAAGTTCTTCCCTAATAAATACCTATTTATCATCTAAAAAAAAAGAAAGGAAAGAAAAAACATGGTTTTCAGGTAGCCAATACCAATCACAGAGGCATCAGCCAGGCCTTTGGAAGAACCCCTAGGCCTGAGGGGAGAGGTAAGAGATAAGCAAGAAAATTTGCTTGTTTCCCTCCGATTTAAATTTCACACCACATAAGGGTTTCTCTGCTGTGTCTCAGAGACCATGGTTGTTCAAGCATTGCACAGCATTTTGGATAACATGGGAGGAAAAGATCCACAGCTTATGTCTTAAACCTGCAAGTTTTCTTTCTGAAATACTGGAAAAACTTTCTAGAAATTTTACAGTTCCTATCCTTTTTTCTTTCTTAAATATAGAATTATTTGAGATGGGTGTAAGGCCGTGGGAGTCCAGCTAGTAGAACGGATAGCCTGCAAGCCCATGCAAAGACTTGAAACTTCTCAGAAAAAATTTTAAAGCAAGGATGCTGGGATTGAATTAGATTCAAAGGTCAAGTATTGAGAAACATGGCAGTGCCTCACAGTTCAATTCTGTTGGAATCTGCTGCAAATTAATAGAGATTTTCTGACACAGTCGGGGACTGATTTTGAATTTTGAGTCCAAATATGTACATTTTCCAGATGTAATCATTCCACCCAATAAATGAAAGGGAGGATGTCTCCAAGAATCAAGCTTTCACATCAGGAATGTGTTGGGCTGCAGTTTGATACTCACTCAAGAACATTCTAGTCACTCAATTCTGAAGAGTTTTTAAAAATTTCCTCCTTAGGAAACATTAGTTTCAGGAATGAAGGAGACAAAATGAACATTTGAAATTGGGAGATTCATATGTGTGGGTCATACACATTAGATTCCTTTCTTTCTTTGTAATACCAGATATACTTAACAGTTTCTTTTGCTAAGCCAATCTTAGTTTATTGAACATAAATAATAATGACTGCATAGCACATTAACATAAAATATTTAACATATAATTAATACATGTAAATATATATATTTCATAAAGTAGGCTAGACATATAAGTATTTCCTACTCTATTATTTCACAGCTAGCAAATGCCATAGAATATGAGGTAAGGTATTGATGTTAAGTAGCCATCAGTTTGCCTAAAATGCCATTGGAAGGATCTAGCATCCTTGTGCATCTTTATTCTTTCACTTCAGTGCACTGAATATGGATGATCTCATTAGCAAATGATGATGATGATGGTGATGATTGTGCTGTCATTATCATTGTCTAGTGAGTTCTGTGGACAGAGCAGAGACCTTGGTGGCTTCTGGTGGGTGCTATCCGACTTTACCTCCATGCTACATGGCATTTCATTCCTTTCAAAGTCACTAGAACATACACCTATGTATTTGTGAAGAATTGTACCCGGATCCTCCCAGACAGTGTATCTCAACCCTTTGAAAGGCATTGCGTGGATCTTGGTACTATGTGAATTACTCTAGCAACTGGTTTATCATTAAGTCACCAACTCTTTGTACTGTGTCCTGCCCATGTTTGTTGAGACTAATGGATAATAAAGTTGGCATCTTGAAATTATGTCCTTGAGAGAGCCCATCCCATATGAAGGGTTACACTCTGGCCCTGGACACATGGGGAAGGGCCCAGGACCAGCATAGGAAGACTTGGTGGACTTTGCAGAGCCCCAGTTGAGGGCCCTACCCTGCCTGGGGAGTGGTGGGTGGATGGGGTAGGGGGTAGACTGGGGGTGGGGGAGGAGGGTTGAGGGTGAGGGGAGGGAGAGGGAGAAGGGACTTGAAATAAGCTTGTTCCTTAACTAGAACTAATAAAATAATAATAATAAAAAAAGATTCTCACATTTAGATGCTGCATTATGACAATAAAGGTGATAGCATTTATGATTTGGTGGCCACACAAGAACTTTGTCTATTTATTTGTTTCTTTTCCTGACAGAGTTTTGTGTCAATGACATCTTATATAATGGCATTTAATTTCACCCAAACATTTTGATTTGATTAGTCAGGATATGCCAGGCTGTGTCTCACTATTCCCATATCTGCACTCCACAGAAGAGACAAGATGATTGGAGGCTGCTTCAAACTCATCATGACTGTGTTTCTCAGCCCTGGGCAAGATCATAGGGAGGACAGAGCATCATATGTGGACTTCTCTCATTGTCTAGACCCAGTAGTAGCACACCAAAAACCAGTTCCTATTTCAGTGTTCAGAACCAGTACAGTCATCAGCATGGGTCTGAGGTGGTCTTCCATACACTCATATGTGGGAGAGGGAGACTAAGAATTGGTGTGTAACAATGACACTGGCTATTGTGAGTTATACAGCGATTCCCACTTTAGAGATAATGAAACTGAGGCCCAGGGCTGAGAAGATAACTCAGCTGATAAAGTGATTGCAGTACAAACATAAGTACCCGAGTTCATTTTGAGTGATGATTTGCATTCAGATACCAAGAACCAAAGTTAAAAGCTTGTGTGCTATCATGATTGTAGCCCTAGTGATGGGAAGCTAGAGGTAGGCAGACTCATGGAGCTAGCTAGCCAGCTGGCCTAACCAATCAGTGAGAGACCCTGTCTCAAAAAATAAGGTGGACAGCAGCCAAAGAAGACTGGACATTGACTTTTGGTATCCACAGGTGTACACACACACACACACACACACACACACACACACACACAAGGCCCAGAAAGTATATACTACTTGTTCAGTGTTAGACTACACATGAAGCAAATGAGGTCTGTGTTTTCAAATTCCATGATCTTAATAAGCCATGGAGCACTCCTTTTTAAAAGGAAATTAATTTTTTTTCTTAGAGTAGCCTGACTTTAGTGAGAGCAAGAATAATAACAGCACTGGGTTTGGACTTGGAGAAGCCAGTTTTATAAGACCAATTTCTCTCCCTCACTTACTGGTCCAGGTATCAGAGCCAATTCTCTGGGAGGGAGGATATCTCCCAGGGATAATGGCTATGATGGTGATGTCAAGAGGTGTATCTGTTGGAGTCTTGAGAAGTGTGACGTATCATGTATAGACATGATGTTGCCAGGACTGAGTGACACCTGCTTTCTGAACTGGCCCTGTGCAGATTCCCAAAGCGCCACCATCTATGCCACCTACAAGAAAGTTTCTTCTCCTGTGAAAAATAGACCCTGCAAAATTATCCTGCAAAAGTCTATGCCATATAGAGGGCAGCAGGAACTTTGACTTCACTGGCATGACACGAGCCCTTCGTTAGGCAGCAGTGTGGAATTTTAACAGGGTTGATTAGCTTTCATCATCCATTTCCCTTGCACTATTTTTGACATTATACTTTACTTGAGAGATAATTTATTTTATGCGTATGAGTGTTTTGCCTGCATGCATGCACATATGTGCATCACATGCCTACCTGGTGCCCACGAAGGATAGAAGAGGGCAATGGGTACCCTAGAATTGGAATTACAGAAAGGTGTGAATGCCATGTGGACCCTGAGAGAGGAACCTGTGTCCTCTGTGAGAGCAATGGGTGATCTTAACCATTGAGCCATCGCTCCAGGCCCCTTGAAATCACATTTTGAAAGTTTATAGTAAGTGTTGCTTTGAGTATTCTCACTGACACATGTGAGTATGTCACTGCAAATTCAGGAAACAGTTTGTATCATTTGTGTGGGTCAAGCAGTTATGTGTTGTCTAAGACTTAAGTAAAGCAGCCCTTTCCTGGAGATGGAAGGAAAGAAAACATCTTTGAGAGATCTGCCATCATCAGTCTCAGCTTTCTGCCTGCCAAGGTACTCTCAAGGCTGTAGTTCCCAGTCTTTGTCTCCTGATTTGAGAGTCTCCCAGGCTCCACAGCTCAGCTGCATTTTCTTTGCTGCAGAGTGACTCTCAACTTAGACAGTCCTGCTTCCACATTGCTTCAGATGTGATGTCATAGATTAACTAGCCCTTTGACCTCTTCCTTCCTGGCATGGGTTTCTGTGTAATAAATTAATGGGATCAGAAAGGAAAAGTGTTTCTGTGGCAGTTTGTGAGTAAAACTCCCATTAAGCAAACAAACAAACAAGAAGGCAGCACGTTTTCCTCAGATCCTGTCTTTTGGGTGTGCCTACCCCTGTTGTCTTAATATAGCCCCTACTAACCAAGGGCAAGCATGCCACACCTTTCTCCTGCTTTCCCATTTGGACATAAAGACTGCTATTATTGATTGTTCTGTAGTTGATGCTCCTAAAAATGAGATTTTATTTAAGTAGGACATTTTCGTCACTGGATTGTGGGGCTGTTTAATTTTAGTCTTTTAGAGAGGCTTGGAAACATTTCCATTGGCTCCCATTTAATTTTCCTTCTCAGAGTCATAAAGAGTCAGAGAGAACTTATTAGGTAATGGACTACCACGACGCCATCTTTACTGCTGAATCATAAAAAGCAGAAAGAAAAGGTGGGCATTTGTATTAAAAGCTTTTGTCTAATTAGAAGTGGTGATTTTGACTGAGCTTGGAAGTTACCTAAGTCTTTTTAGTGCTTTCATGCCAGCCTGTGGTCTACAGAACTGTTAATAGTCTATTAGATTTACAAAGTATCTTCCCAGAGGCCTGGTTGAACTCCTCTGTAATATGATTGACGACTCACCCTGTCTGTACCTCTTGGCTTGCACAGGTACTGCTTCCTCAGTGGCATTTTTTTTCTGTCCTTTCCCTTACACAACCACTCTTTGCACAGGTCTCCTAAAGCTATTTAAGCTCCAGTTCCTTTGTGCATTTGGATTTCCGTGGTAACTATAGCTTAAGCACTCCTTTCTGCTTTGTTGTTCTTTCCTCTATTGTTTCTGTTTCTCTAGTCAATGAGTTACTTTATGATATGATAACTTTCTTTGCACTACTGAAAACCATATTTAATCAGGACAATAAGCCAATGAAAACTTGAACAGGACAGAAAACAGAAGGGTGGGTCTACTGTGTGGTTGAATCTAGAGACAAGTTAACAGGCATTAGTGGGGACTGATGGCCTGGGTAGGGGCCCTGCCCTCTCCTTCACTTCCGATGGCCTTACTGCTTCTGCTTTCTGTCCAGCCCTTGGGAATCCTGGATAGAGTTCCGGCAGAAGGTACCTTTCTTAGCTGAAGCCTGGCATATGAGGAGGATGCAGTGACACAGAGAGGCAGGGAAGGGACCTGCAGGTCTCTCAGCACATGCTGAAGCTGGGTAGCTAGGACTGAATCCTAATGTGATCATTCTTGGTCCCCTGTAAGTAAGAGCTTAGTGGACAGCCAAGGTTTTCCTGTACCTTCTACTCTAGCTTCCTCCTAGAAGCTGACAGAAGCCAGTGAGCCCCACCCACTGCCACTCCTGTTAACAGACCCTTTCCAGTGTCTGCCTTCTGTTTTAAATGGATAGCCTGGAGGGGTTGTGTAAGTATCCTCTTGGTACTTCAGCTAATGTCTGTGGCAGACACCTGGTTTCCGGAATATTATACAACAATAACAAAATGATGTCTTCCGTTCTGTCCATTCCACATTGTCACAAATGACAGTTTTTTATCCATTCACCATTACTGAGTACTTAGGATGATTTCATCTCCTAACTATAAACAGTGATGTAATAAGCATGAAAATGGCATCTTTTTAAAATGTGTTTGCTTTGGTGTTTGTGCAGTTTTGATTGGCTTACTTTTTACATGAACATTACAACAAAGGTTCACAGATCACTGTGGGCAAAGGCATAGACAAAGAATCAGGGAGTTTGCTGTGAGATTGTGTCTCCTAGTAATGTCGGAAGCTATACCTCTGAAGTCTCATCAACATGGCTGTATAAACATGAGCTGAGCAAGGATGATACCAGTATACATGCTAATGTGGAAGGGGAAAGGTCATGAGACCTTAATTCTATACAAAGAGCTACAGGCAACTAAGGAAGGCTGAGAGCTGGAGAAACTGTCTTCCTCCGGGAAGAGCACATCACTTGATTATCCAACACCAAATAGTCAGCCCTGAAAACATGTACACGCAAGCGCCATTATACAGACTGAGCAAGCTGTATTTATGTATTAAGGTGTGTGTGGGTGTGTGTGTGTGGGTGTGTGTAAGTGTGGGTTCTGTGTGAGAAAGATTAAAGAGCAAAGAGGCCATGAATTTGAAAGAGAGCAAGGGACAGGGAGTATATGGAGGGTTTAGAAGGGAAAGGGGTAGGATTAAATGATGTAATTATATTAATCTAAAAATATTTAAAATTGTACATAATGTACACATGAATCAAAACATCATTTTGTACCCCATAAATATGTAGTCATTATTGGTCATTGACAAAGCAATGAAGACAAAAATATCAAGAAAATTGACAGTGTTAGTTTGAAGTTGACTTTTTTTTTTTTCCTCCTCAAGATAGGGTTTCTCTGTGTAACAGCCTTGGCTGTCCTATAACTCACACTGTAGACCAGGTTGGCCTCTAACTCAGAGAGATCCATTTGCCTCTGTCTTTTGAGTGCTGGGATTAAAGGCATGTGCCACTATCGACCGACTTAGAGTTGACTCTTATACAATAAGTCTAATTCTTAGGTTGTTACATTGTCTGCCAAATACAAATGATCCTTAGAACTTAGTCCTGTCCTAACAGTGATAAGCTGAATTTCCCGTCCTCTTATTTATTTTGCCTTTTAAAAATCAAGATCCAGCTTTACCATCAGATCAGCCCTGAAGGGATGCTGCTAGCTCGATGATCTGTATTAGACTTAATGTGTGTGTGATAATATTAACTGTGTCTGTAGGCTTATTTTCCCATCTATGCATGCAATCATGCAAAGTGCTATGCTAACATAAAGTTTTAAATGCTTTTATTTTAAATATCAGCCTGTGGGGGAATAATCAAGACCTAACAGAAGGGAAAATGAGGCTTATGACATTATCATGCAAAAAAGGCACATTATCATAAACTAGAAAGAAAAGCCATAAAATAAGAGTCCTACCAACTTCATATGGTAAATAAAAAAGAACAATTGCTGCTATTACTAAAATTGGTAACTCTAAATGGGTAGAAGGAAGATATTAAATGGAAAAGGAAGTGGTTTGGTTTATCCGCTGACCTGGAAAGGGAAGAGCATTTCCCTGAGTGCAATGAGAACAGCCAGCAGGCATGAGCTAAGTCATTGCTCTCCCTAACTGAGTGACACACTGGAATGCCATTCCCAGGATTCTGATTAGCTGATAACAGCACAGACTCAAAGCATGTCATCATCAAGGAAGGGCCACAGAAAACTAAAAAGAGAGACTCTAGTTGCATGTATTCAATAGAGAATTCTAGAAGAATTCTGCCAATATCTCAAGGTGAGGGGGCCTCTATTGTCTGGGTGGATATAACATAAGTAAACTTCAGACGCTGTGGTGTGGCTTTTGGGAGAACAAAAACAAGTGTATAAAATCTGTAAACCACAGAGCTAGGAGATGGCTCAGTGGGAAAAGTTCTTGTTACATAAACATATAGAGAAAGATCAATTTCCAGAACCCAGGAGTAAGGCCATGTGGGCAGCAGGTACCAAGGTCACAGTCCTGGGGAGTCAAATAGGAGGATTCCTGGGGCTGGCTGGATGACTAGCCTACATGACATGGTGAACTCCAGCCTAACGAGACATCATGTCTCAAAACATAAGGCCGAGAGTGACTGAGGAAGACGCTCAGAGTCAACCTTTGTCCTTTTTGACACACACACACACACACACACACACACACACACACACACACACACACACACACAAAAATGCACCAATTGGGTTGCGACCTGTCAATAATTTCAGACATAGAGGAACACAGAACTTAAGAGATCAGCCCTTCTCTTTGAAGTAACCCTAATGCAGCAACCTCAAAATATCAAGGGGTCTAGGTGCTTTCAGAGATTCTTGAAGCTGTGAGGGTAGAAGTTTTGTCCATCAGGTGATACCAGAGATCAGAGGACATTATAGAGAAGCTGGACTCAACCTCCCTCCGACCCCCAGCTTCAGACACTAGCAGGCAACTTGCTCATCATGGATAAAGCATGTCAGATCAGATGTGCTGATTTTCCTAGGGCAGTTGGCAAGTAGAGCTTGCCATCAGAGCTGGCAGCAGTAGTAACATCTGGAGATGTTAGAGGTGAAAATAGGCACTGGGGACGCTGGGTGGGGAAACATCCTGGGGCCACCTTTCCTTGACTCCAGCAGGCTACTGCATTAAAAGGGCATGAATAACCTTGGGGTTCAGACAGATGCTCAGACATAGGCCCTTGTCTTTCCCAGAAGCATGGACTCTGGTGAGGACTGGAGAATTCTTCCCTCCTTTCTCTTTCCCAATTTTCAGTACACTAGCCACAGGAGGAATCACATTGCCATGAAATGTGTAGTAAACTAATTTTATTATTGAATGAAAAAGAGCATAGCTACTTCACTCAAAGGTAATCGTGTAAACATTTGTGAAACTTGAAACATTTAGTTTCCAGAGAGTAACATCCTTACCCAGATGATGACAGATAGCCCTGTCATTAAGTTGCATATGCAAATTCACTCTTTTATATATGATGGTTGTCCTAGTCAGCCCAAACAAAATACTAACGTTAGATGACTTAAACAATGAACATTCATTTCTTCATAGCTCAGGAGAATCTAGACCAGCAGTTCTCAACCTGTTGGTGGCAACCCCTTTGGCAAACATCCATCTCTGAAAATATTTACATTACTATTCATAACAGTAGCAAAATTACAGTTATAAAGTAACAACAAAAATAATGTTATGGTTGGGGGTCACTACAACATGAGGAGCTATATTAATGGGTGCAGAATTAGGAAGGTTGAGAAGCACTGCTCTAGATAAAAGTGTGGAGTGCCTGAGGTCTGGGTGAGGGCTCCCTTCAGGGTGATCATAGAGGGTTTCTTTGTGTCCTCACATGGCTGGGACAAAGAACAAACTCCACCCTCATGACCTCATTTAAGTTTCCTGCATCTCTGGGGTCCTAATTCTGTCTTACTAGGAGTCAGGGCTTCAAGTGTGAACTTAGAGAAAACGACTGATTAGTCCATAGCAACACATGTCAACTCAAAGCTGTCTCATACAGACATAAATAACAAAGTAGTTTTAGGAATAATAAACAAATATCACATAAAGCATTGAGTGTATATTTTATTTTTAGATGAAATCATAAATGTCCTGCATCTTTTTGTAGTTGTTAAAAATGAAATAAATGTAAGTGTTTCTATTTCCTGAAGGGGCTCCCACGGGTCATTTTCCTATGTCTGCATAGCTTTGGACAGTATCCTTAGAGGCTGCACTTCTGCCCAGGGAAATACAGGAAGGAACACAAAGGTGCCTTCCCTGTGTCTGGGCATGATGCTTTTTCCCTGAGTATGACCTACTACAGTACAGCTGGATCCCCATCCTAGGAAAGAGTTAGCCCCCCCTTAAAGTTTGTTCAGACAACAGAATGCCAAAACCTAGCTCTGGCACCTATGTTACAAGACTGCCACAGTGAACTGCCACAATCTGAATGGGTTAAGAAATCTCCCTCTCCACTATTGCAAGGAGTCTATCCAAACTGGCTTACCCCTGTAATCAGATTGATGAATATTCCAACTATCATCATAGAGTGCTCATCCAGTAATTGATAGAACCAGACACAGAGATCCACAACCAAGCATCAGGCTGAGCTCCAGGAATCCAGTCAAAGGGAGGGAGGAGGGAACATATGAGCAAGGGAGGCCAAGATAATGATGGAGAAATCTACACAGATAGCTAAATCAAGCTCATGGAAACTCATGACCTCTAGGCCAACAGCTGTGGAGACTCCAGGGTGACCGAACTAGACCCTCCATACATGGGAGACAGGTGTGAAGCTTGGACTATCTGAGGGCCTCCTGGCAGGTACATGAGCTTGCTTTTGGAGCCTATTTGCTATGGTGGGATGCCATGCTCAACCTTAATGCATGGGAGAGGGGCTTGGCCCTGCCCAAACCTCTTGTGCCAGACTTTTTTGACTTCTCATGGGAATGCTTACTTTGAGGAGGAGTGGACTGGGGGTGGTCTGGGGGAGATGGGGTGGGAGGGAGAACTGTGGTTGGAATGTAAAATGTAACTTAAAAGAATAAAACAAAACAAAACATAAAACCTCCCTCTAAAACCAACAACCGGAGTTCAGCTCCTAGGTCCTCCAAGTAGAAGGAAAGAAACAACTCCCCCAGGTTGTCCTCTGACGTTGACCCACACGCTTGGACACATGTGCAATCACACATAATATAAACACACAAACAATAAATAAATGTAAATTTGTATTATCTCATGGATGTGGACATTAGAAGTCTGAGATCTGAGAAAGTCTGAAAGGTGCAAAAGGCCATTTGTAAACTACAGGGCAAAACCATTATCTTTCTAGCTCCAGGTGGTGGCCATGTGTTCTTAGCCTCCCTTTGACTGGGAGAGAGACTGTAGGGGTGCTGAAGCCTCCAAACATAGGAAGTGCCTTTCCTTTTTATATGTCTTATACATTTTGTTACAGTAATGGAAAGCTGACTAATAACTTATAAGGACACTGACTATAAAAGATTAAGGGGTCCCTTTCCAATATGGTTGGAAATAATTAGCTAATTATGTCTGTAACCATCTTTGTTTCCTATAAGGTCTTCTGGGATACCAGAGATTGGGATTTCAACATATGTCCCTTTATAAAAAGATTTTGTTTCATTATATAGTTACATAGGGACATTTTCTCATTTATATGTATATATTTGAAATAGTCTACCCCAAATCTGTCTCCCCTCCCTTCCTTGGACCCTCCTGCTCCTCTTTGCTCCCCTAGGCAGTCTCATTTGTATCTATAAACTCTAGGATTCACAGATAATCTTTATGAGACTGACTTAGTTACTTTGTGTGGTTATCTGCAGTTGCATCCATTTTCCCACAAATGACATTCTTCATTATTCTTTATGCTTTGTCCTTTATCTGTTCCTGTGTTGATGGACTCCTAGCTTAGTTCCATACGCTAACTGCTGTGGGTCCTGCTGCAATCGACATTGACGTACAAGTGTTTCTGGTGGTTTTTTTGTTTTGTTTTGTTTTGTTTTTCAGGGACACTATTCAGTACCTGGCAGAACATTACACAATTTTATATCTTTAGTGAAGATTGGGGCTATTTATTTATTTATTTATTTATTTATTTATTTACTTTGACTGTTCTCAGCCTCCAACTCCTTTTAAAGGAGGTCCCAGCAGAACAACATCGCTCGGCCTAGATCTGTGACTAACGGTGGAGAAAATGTCCTTAGTGCTGTGAAGGCTGGAGTGCTTTGTTTTGCTGGAAGCTTCTTACACTGAAGGAAGTTGCAGTGTGACATACAGGCATGTCTAGGTGCATTCTTAGTTAAAAACAGAAGTGCTGGAAGGTACCCCACAAAATGCAGCCATCAGAAACAATGAGAAGCTATTCCAAATGCTATGCTTATTTCTGCCTGGCGCTCTTCTGGGCTTGCTTTAAATGCTTTGCCATTTGGTTTGGAAAAGCTTTTAGGCATCTTTGCCACCTAATTATGGACCACTTCCAAAGCCTTTTGGGGAGTTGTCATAAACAGCAGATATGCAGTTGAGGAGAAAGATTTGTTTTATAGGGCTTGATTTTGCCTGTTAAGAACGGGCACATAAAACAGGCCATTTACAAAGGCAAGAACTTTGCCAGTATTTTTTTTTTTCACAGTAGATGTGTTATGTGATTTTTGATTATGTTAAGTCTCACAGACATGAAGTCATAACGATGGAAAGTTCACATTTGTGAAAAATGTCAAATGGAATGGCTGCTTTTCAAGAACACTTTCTTTTTTGCAGGTTATTGCCTGAATCATTACAGAGTTAATGAACACCCAAACCACCATGTAAACATGCAGGTGTGAAATGTCACTCTGAGAACCACTAAGAAAACATCACTCTTAGAAAAATTAAGCCACAGCAGGTGTGATGATACATGGCAAAAATGTTCTTCCCATTATTCTGTTGCTCCAGTTTCAAAAGAAGAAAGGGTTAGAATCTGGATATAGCAGTAGGGGAAGGAAAACCCAGACCCTGCCCCCACCCTGCACACTGCTCCACTCCACGTTTGTTTGTGTCCTAGACTAGCATGCAGTCATTTAGAGTGCCACAGATGCTTGTTTAAAGCCAAGTAGCGCTTGTAAAACAAAGGCCAATCCATGCAAGTGTCTTTGTGAAGCTGGTCTTCATCTCTGTGCAGCAGGTGTCTGCTGTCACTTTAGCCTGTCAGGTGTGGAAGGAGAAATGTGATCTGGCTTTCTGAAGCTCCCCATATTTCAGGTACCATATAATATCAACCATGCCTTTAGCAGCACCAGTTAATTGATTTAAATAATTTGCTCTTTCATTGGAGATGCGGTTTCTAAGAATAATTATGGCATGGATTTAAAATATTTTCCTTGGGTAGCCTAACTAGTATGCTTTAGAAAAGATACACTTATTTAAAACAAGATACCACTATAACCCTATTAGAATGGCAGAAATTTAAAGTATTTACAATGCCAAGTACCTCATGGATGTGGGGCAGGATATGATCTTATTCACAGCTGGGGGTGATGGGAAATAGTACAGCTGCTTCCAAATATCATTTGTCCCTCCCCTGCGCTCTCTCTTTCTCTCTCCCTCTCTCCCTCTCCCTCCCCCTCTCTGTCTTAGTGAAAAAAGAATTAAACCTGTAACTCTATATTTGTCAAACCTCACTGAACCCTGAAATAAACTATATACATTTAAAATAGCAGCACATCAATAGTGATATATCTATTGTAAAAAAGTATTCCACACTAATGAAAGACATAACCAATGGGTAAATATGTGTGAAGAGAAGGGGCAGGTGAATATTTTTTGCTTTCTTCTCAACTTATCTAACAATTTAAAACTGCTCTTTGGGAAAGAATGACTACAAAAGAAAGAACTGTGAAGTCATAAGAAGTTATAGAAGAAACTTAAAAAATACACATTTGCTAAGTGGAGGAAGTCAGCCTGAAAGGCTATTTATTCTGTGATTGGGACTGAATGAAAAAAATAGAAAAATAGAACAATTTGGACAAAAACATTTGGCTATAAGAGGGATGGTTATGGACAGCAGATATAGGGCAGTGACACAAACAGTTATCATGAGCACATGCCTTTACAGGGCCCATGTGTCTGCTACAAAGAGGCCTACATTAGAGTATGGACTTTGTCAATGCGAATGAATTGACATTGGTCCATCCATTTTAATGAATGTCTGAAGCCAGTGGGAAATATTAATAACATCGAAACCCAAAGCAGGTACTTGGGAATGTGTGAAAGCTTCGTTGTTCCTGCTCAGGTTTTCATAAACCTACAATGAGCCTAGAAAAACTATTTTTCACTTAGAAATTCAGCAAAATTATATGATCCAATTTCGGTTTCCACAAATACAATTTCATTAGAGTACACATTCGACCCACATGGAGAACTTTGGTGGCACACCTTTTCTGGCCCCTTAACCATCATTATCTATAACTGTCTGCATAAGGGGAGTCTGAGAGCCAGTGTCCTCTTTTGGATCTTGTTAGCTTGGGTGGGAAGAACCATTCCCATTGGTACATTTACTGCTCCTTGGCTTTATCTGCACTGGTTTGGTTTTCTCTTGGAAATCTCTGGAGGCTGGGCTCCTCATTAGCTGGAGTCTCCCTTCACTCACACTCAAGGTCTACTTTATACCTGGAATATTGGGCGACTTGGTGTTTCTCTTTGTAAGAAGGGAGCCATGAACTTCTCTTTCCATTTGTTTCTTAATTCCATTAGTCATCCTTTCAGGGATGTTCTAGGGAGGATGATACAGTAGAAGCAAAGGTTAACTGGCTGGACCAAACTGACTTCCCTTTAGAATGAGGGCAGGTGATGATGTAAAAATCTGTAAATGGCATTGGAAGGTACAGATATGTCTGCAGCTTGAAGGGAGCATATTTGATGATTTGATCTGATCTGATGTTAGTGGTCAGAGACCTCTGCAAAGCTTTTACTCTCCAATTTCTATAGTGTCTATAGAGTGAAAAGATCTGGGAGATGAATGCAGACAGCAGAGGTGTGAACCTGTTCCCATGGTGGGTGACTGGGTTGCCTTAGGCAGGCCTCAAGTCACACTCCTTAAGTATAAGATGAGAATGACCACATCTGCTTTACATTTAGCTACAGGGATGGAACAGCTAACACACATGAAGCTCTTTATGTGGGGCTTAGCTTTGTGCAAGCATGTGCTGTGCCTTCCCTGAGGGTTTAATGACATTCTTTGCTTTTTGCTCTTAATGTTGGGAAGTAAACCAAGGGCCTTTCCCATGGCAGGTTTCATTCCCACTGCACACCCCTGACTCTGTTTTTCCTTTTGAATATCTCAAAAGGAAGTGTGTAATCTGGGAGGTGGTGGCACATTCCTTTAATCCCAGTACTCAGGAGGCAGAGTCCAGCAGATTTCAAAGTTTGAGGCTAACCTGGTCTACAGAGAAAGTTCCAGAATAGCCAGGAATACACAGAGAAACTTTGTCTTGAAAAACAAAGAAGAAGAAGAAGAAGAAGAAGAAGAAGAAGAAGAAGAAGAAGAAGAAGAAGAAGAAGAAGAAGAAGGAAATGTAATGTGTCCCAGTTTTATCCTTGCTTAGAAGGCTATAAAAACACTTTTTAATGTCAAACTAAGCTCTCTTTTTTCAATTCAGTTTCTGTCACTTGTCCTATATCCTCTGGACATGCTCTCAAAAGCTATTACAAAAGGTGGCAATTAAACCGCTTCCCAACTAGATTAAATAGCCTCAATTACTCTGACCTATTCAAAGAGAAGCTTCGAGCATCCCTTTGAAATGGTCCTTACCTCGTCAGCACTCTTCTGCCATTTAGAACTGCAGGTTGCTGATCCGAATACACTCCCTGGCTTTAATGTGGGACTGACAGATGCAGAATATTCTAGAACAATTGCTTCCCAGCCTTTTGCATGCACTGGTTAGTTCTCTCCAACATTTTTTAATGTCTCAATTTCTCTCCATTTGATTGCTTCTTAGTTCTACCTTTTCTGTTTTTCCTAAAACAAACAAACCAAAACATTGCTTTATTCCAGGCATGATAGTATACAAATGAGATTCCAGCACTCAAGAGGCTGAGACAGGAAGATCAATAAGAGTTTGAGTCCAGTCTCAGCTCATAGTGAGATTCTGTCTACAAACAAACAAATAAGTACTTCTTGGTTAAGATCAAAGTCTCCGAAATTGGGCTTTCAGGGTGAGACTCCTATGTCATCCACTTTACAGTGTCCTAGCCCATATTTCTTCATTTTTCTGAAATTTACTTTCTTCAGCTGTTAAATGGGTTGAACACAGAATCACCTATAAAGATCTGGGGATTTAATGTGTTGTTAGATACAAAGTTCTCTGCAGTGTGGACACATGGAACAGAGTAAACGACAAATAGTAGCTATTTAAAATTTTTTATTTTGAAATTATTTTAGACTCTCAAGAAGCTAAAAATACCAACCCACACATACCCCAGGATAGCCAAGAATGCAGTCCACCACACAATTGTAAACTTACTTAAAATACTATGAGAATTTTTTGAATATTTTTGTAACTTGATTGTGAACTTTGAAGATGACAATGTCGCGTCACATATAAAAAATTGGATACTATATTACATCATCTCTAGATGATATATAGTACCTGATGTGGCAGAAGAGCTCTACAAAGAGTTGTTACATTGTAATGTTTAGAGAGTAATTACAAACAAAATATTTCTGCACATACTCAGTTTGGACACAACCACCATAGACCAACAATGTAGCACAAATCAGCAATAATGCAACTTTTTCCGCTCAAGTATTTTGGAGTCACTCACTCCTTGTTGCATGTGAAGATGGAGAACCATTAGATCTGGAGGTGAACTGTACTTCTCAGAACCACTGTGCTTATGTAGTGTCATATGATTGGTTCTGGCCAATTAGAGTTGAATAGAGCTGATATGTCATTTCTAGATTTCTCGAAGTAATTCTCTGTTTCTGCTGCCTGGATGAATCACATCAATTCTGAATCAAGAGGATAGTAATAACACCAGATGGAAGCAGCCTAATACTCTGAGCCATCACTGGGAGGAAACTTCAAACTCTATTAATGTTAGGTTGTAATTCAGAGAGCTAAACCTTTCTTGTTTTAAAGCACTGGGATTGGGGACATGTGTTATAGCATTTAGTGCTAATTATTCCAAGAAGTAGACAGTTGCATTTCTAAAAATCTAATCCCTTGATTTGCAGTCTGTAGGAAGGCTGCAAGCAACTAAAGAGAAAGCAAGAGCTTGAGGAAAGCAGCACTTTTTGTGGGCAATAAAAATAAAATAAAATGTGGGTATTACATACATAATCTCAAATAGCGGAGCGCATCTCTTCATCCAATTCAGTCCTGAGAAGGATTGTCAGAAACAAATGTGGCAAAAGACATAAATGGAGAATCTCAGAGGGTGTGGACTACTGAAGGGTTGTCCTGGTTGTGTAAGATGGGTAAACTTTCTACCATTCGGCGGGTAGAGCTAGACACTAGAGGGAAAGGCAAAGGGTCTGCAGCATACAACTTCTGACTCCATTTCTCAGTATGAAATAGAATATTCTTAAGTTCAATGAGGTAGTTTTCCAGGGCCCAGGTTTAAAATATATCACCATTTGCTTCAAATGCCCTCTCGGACCAAGGATCAGGTGGAAATCTTTACTTTGAAAATTTTATTCATTTTTTATTTTTATTTTAATTTTTTTCAAAATTTATTGTGTGTGGTGTGCAGGTGAAGGTCAGGGGACAGCTTTGTGAAGTTGGTTCCCTCTTTCCACTTTTATGTGGGCTCTAGGGTTCAAACTCAGATTCCCAGGTTTGCATGCAAAATGTTTTTTTTTTTTTTTTTTTTTTTTTTTTTTTTTTTTTTTTTTAGCCACTAAGCATCTCACCTGTCCTCAGCATCCCTTCAAGTGCAAGTAAACTGTCCTTTAATGACTGAGAACGTATTTCAGGCCACCTCAGAGCAGCAATCTCTGCTGCATTTGTAAGATGCATCTTTCTCTGTTAGAATGTCCCCTTTTGAAAGGGCTTCTGTTTTTTTGTTTTGTTTTTGTTTTTTGTTTTTTGTTTTTGTTATTGTTGTTGCTTTTGAGACAGGGTTTCTCTGTGTAGCTTTGGAACCTATCCTGGCACTCACTCTGGGGACCAGGCTGGCCTCGAACTCACAGAGATCCGCCTGCCTCTGCCTCCCAAGTGCTGGGATTAAAGGCGTGCGCCACCAATGCCTGGCGAAAGGTTTCTGTTTTTATTGTCTCCAAGTACTAAATAAACACTTTTAGCGTCATGAATTATTTAAACACTAATTGGTTAATATTCAATACCTGGGGACATCCATTTATCTTTTCATTAATTGATTATTGGCTTAATTCTACTGCATTCACAGTGAACTCCCTTTGTACAGAGTTCAGTCTTTAGAGACCCATAGAAATTAGTACTCATAACAGTGTATTTTCAAAACAAAAATTAATATTTTAAATTTTAAATCAAGGCTGTTTTCCTTTTCAGTCCTAGGAATAATCTTGCTACACAAAAATAGAATTTATTTAGTGAGTTCTTAATGGTTGGGTCCCATACCATCATTTGCATTATTTCCTGATACCTCCCATCTGTGTTTGTCTTTCTTCATCACTATAACAGCTATCTGAGACAAAGAACTTATAAAGGGGAAAGACTTGCTTTGGCTCACGGTTTGGGAGCCTTCAGGCCAGGATTGGTTGGCCCTTGTCTTGGGCTTGTCCTGAAGCATCACATCATGTTAGGGGCACCTGGAAGAACAACATGACTTTCTCCATGGCCAGGAAGCAAAAGAGAGCAAGGAGGTGACGAGGGCCCCACAATTCCCTTTAGTGCCATGGCATCAGCGAATGGAAGAGTACCTGCTAGGCTTCCTGTCTTAAAGGCTCCATGGCCTCCTCACAGGAAGAGGAGTCTATTACCTAAGCAGTAGCAGTCCTGTTCTCTGAGGTTTACAAATGACACAACTGAGAAGAAAAAGGACAAGACAAAGTCTCAAGTGGCCACACTCAGACTTGAGAGCAAATTCATCTGGCCCCATGACTGCCACATTGTACTCACTGCCTCTGGGCAAGATCTTGTGTGTTTATCTTGCATCTTGTGTAAACTTATTTGCCTCTGCTTCTGTTTTCAGTATCAATATTTTGATGGTTTTCCTCAAAGCTGAGTTTGAAGTAAGGGCCATTTTATTACTATGATACTGATGTGGTAAGGATATTTTAAAATAAATAATATTTAAAAGATCCTTGGGCTTTTCTCAGCTCACATGACCATGGCCACCAAACCCTGACTCTAGTCTCTTCATCTCATCCCTCATCTAATACTTGGTGCTCCTCAGGTCAGGTTCTCCCCTCTTTGTTGGTTCCATACCAAGTGGCTCTGTCAACTTTAAGTCATGGTCCCTTCTTTGCAGATAGGTTTACCGACTTCTGTGTCCCCAAAGGTGTCTGGAACTCCAGCCACACTCAGTGCCATATGGGTCCCAGGTACCACCCATCATAGTTTCTCAGGGTTCTTCTCTTTCCCAGAAGCTCCTCGTCTATACCCATGCCTTTACAAGGTCTGTGGTCTTCTATATTGAACATTGTAGGCACAGTGGTGTTTTCTTTTTCTGTATGTTTAATAGTGGGAGATAATGCATAAACTCTGGATGGGGAGAGTGATGGAACACAACCCTATTAGAGAAGGTGACAGGTTGGGGGTACTAGGTACATTTCTGTGGGATGAATAAGGTTTGCCTGTCCAGTCACCCGCATCAACCCTGAAAATTGTCTGTTCTTCCTAAGAGGTAAAGTGTTCAGTAGGTAGAAGAAAATGGATGGTGGCAATAATTACTTTATGAAATGCAGCAGGAGGGAGAAATGTTGAGAGTAATTAAAGAAGCAACGGTGCCAGGAAAAAGCACCAGCTGAGAACTTGGACATTCCAGTCCTTTGAACCATGCCTTCCAAGAAAATGGAAAATTGGATGTCAGGATCATCCAAGTTCTTTTAGGTGTTTGTACCTACCACAGCGTTCACACTCATCTGTATTATCACTCTTAACATATTTTCACATATTTCTGAGATATAGAGGCTCCCAAAAGATCTGATCATAATAATATGTATAAGTCTTATATTTAAGACTATAGGTGTAAAATTATTTTAGGGTTCTCTTTGGAGGTATATCATTATTCTTTTTACCAGGAATTAATTAAATGACATGTTAACATAAGGTAATGCAACTTTATTTGAAGCTACCTTAACACGTAAAAATATGCAAGTCAAAATGAATGCAAAGTACCTTAGGGAAGGTATTTTAGAAAGCCATTCTCAGGAGATTGCCTTTGTTTGAAATGTCTTGGGACTTCTTAATCAGAATTATCTTGCCACATGTGGCATGGTCTTTTTACTAGCTTTGTCAAATTGCTGTCTGTAGCAGAGGTCTGCAAACAAAGTGAATATGTATCTGAACTATATTATTGTCCTTTTACTTATTTAGTGTAATCATGTTATTTATGATAGAAATTTAACTTTCTTTGGGGAACAGGAAAGAATTTTAAAAATTTCACATATGTATACTATATTTACCTCATTTGCCCCCTACTTCTCATTTCTCCAACCTTGTCTGAGCTTAGCATCAAATTCATGAGTTCATGTATCACACACACACACACACACACACACACACACACACACACACACACACACACACATTGTTTCATATAACATAACAATAAATGTAATATTAACTTAATGAGTCCCTTAAATGCTGTGTCTTTGCATATTGGGTAACCAATTAGGGGTTCAACCTGGGAAAGAAAAATTCTCCCTCTCACAGTAGTTAATTGCCTGTAGTCTTCATTTAGGCGAAGGCCTAGTGAGATTTCCCCCTTTACATGTTGGCGTGTCAACTGGTATTGTCATTGTTCAGGACTTATTTAGGTTACCATGTTATTGAAACATCATGGGAAAAGCTTCCATGTTGAGATAGATATATATAACTTGTCATCTATATTAGTGAAAATATATCAGACAAATGTCACAGTAGGTTTCTCTGGTCTTCTGGCTCTTATAGTCTTTCTCCTTTCTCCTGTGAGATGTTCCCAGAGCCTTAGGTATAGGAGGTGTGTAATAATTTATCAACTGGGTCTGGGCTTGCCATGAACCCTTGCTCTCTACATTTTGACCAGTTGTAGCTTTCTGTAATGATCTTCATCTGATAAAAAGAGAAGCTTCTGGAGAAAAAGAATATTAAAATGGTCTTTTAGGTTAACATTAACTGTTCTTGGAAACAAACAAACAAACAAACAAACAACAAATCCCGTGGATTGAGGGCCTGGAGATAATGCAAGAATTCTCACCTAGCAGCTTTTCTGAGATTCTCATATCAGTTCTTGGGGGTGGAAACTTCCTGTTCCCATTTCTGGATCCTGTAATAACTTGGGGAAAATCTGTGGCTTCTAAGGTTATCTTAGATTTATTTTAGATTTTTGACCACCCTCTTTTCTTATTGGAGAAAAGTAACAACGAATAACCAAAATGTATCCCTTAATTTAAGTAGAATATTACTTTGAAATGCCCTTTTTCTATTGTGAAGAAAATCATAGAACAACTTCTTGAGTTGAAAACAAATCAAAATAAATAAATATTCTATATTACACTTTAGACCCTTATAATATGATATATATATATATATATATATATATATATATATATATATCCTATCTTCTATATTAGTGAAAAGATTTCAGACAAAACTCAGAATCATGAATATACGGAGTGTGAAACACTTTATGTCAAAAAAGAACCACATGAAACATGGGACCTCTCTCAGCAGTCATAGCATGGGTACATTGCACTAAGCTGAAGTCCTATTTTATGTCTTTTGCTTCACCTGTTTATACTTAATATCTTGTCATGAATACATAGCCATTTCATTAAATATTTTATTATGTTTGAATATTTTATCGAGAATTTCATGTGTTCCCATCCCATCAAGGCCAATTTGCTCAGCCCCAATATTTTTGGATATGTGGCCTATTGGAGGAGTGTGCTTGACTTATTAGGGCGTTGCTCTTAGTGAAAACTGACCTTCCTCTCCCAGAAGCTAACAACTTCCAAAACCTCCTTGATTAGGGGTGAGGCTTCATATCTAGTTCCCTCTCCGTGCTGGGGCTTGGTCTGGCTTAAGCTGGCACATATATTGTGCATGGCATTGTAACCACTGAGTTCATATGTGCAGCTGCCTTACTCTGTGCAGAAGATACTGTTTCCTTGTAGTCATCCCCTTCTTTGGGTTTTCCCACAACAATCCCTGAGCCTTGGGAGAAGGGATGTGCTGTGTATGTTCCATTAGGGCTAAGCATTATACCATCTTTTATTCTCTGCACCTTGACTACTTTTGGGTCTCTGTATTAATCACTGTCTACTGCAAAGCTTCTTTGATGAAGATTGTGAGATGCCTTAATTTATGGGTACAATGATGACTCATTAGGAGTCGGTTCAATGCTATGTCCATTTTGTTTTCATTAGTTGCATTCCATTCTATCATGTATATCCACACTGATTGGATGGTTTTCCCATTAGCTTCACAGAAGACAGTATGACTGCACCCTTAACACTAAAATTATCAAGAAACCAAACTGTCCAGTTGCGTTGGTATGCAATGAGATTTGTATCTAGGTGGAGTTGGGGGAGGATGGTGAATATCATTACAAAACAATGTACACAATCCATAAAGAATTAATACAAATATTATAAAAAGGAAAAAGCAAAACATATTGCACAGGCCTGGGTTGTTCCTCAGCGCAGTGACTTCCTTAGCATTTGCAAGGCATTGAGTTTAAGATCCAGTACCAATAGCCAAAATAAACCAACAAATAAAATGTATTGCCTATATATACTAATATACAAATAAATATGAATATATCAATATTTTTAGCTTTCACATAAAAATACATTTGGCCAATTTAAGATAAACTATTTTATTGAAAAATAGAATTTTTACTCTGAGCAAAGTTGACATTTTTCATGTATTCTTCATCCTATCCTTTGGTTTCAAATTGTGCTCTATTTAATATAAATATTGTCAACCAAATGCTATGGTCATTCCTGTTTTTTTTTTTTGATATATTGTCTTCTCCTTTTTTCTTATGTTTTCAAGTCTCTCTTAGAAGCAGCATAGAACTATACATTCAGAAGTTTGACAGAGAAATTAACCTATTCACATCCATCTGATGCTTTGGTCTTGTAAACCTTTTAACATTATATGTTTCTTAGTAGTCCCTATTTCTTATTACCTAGATTATATTTGTGTTTCTTTTTGATAATGTGAAAAGGTACATACCTGACGTTCAATGCAATGGTGTTAATTTTTTGTTTGTTTTAAAAATGAAAGGGGAGTTAGATGTGGTAGTCCCTTCTTATAATCTTAGTATTTGGGAATGATGAGAGGGAAACTAGAATTTCATGGTTAGTCTTGGCTACACAGTAAGTGTGAGGCCAGCATGGGATGTACCAGACCCCATCTTACAGCATAAGATAAATAAAAACTGGATTGACTCATATTAGCTCTGAAGTTTAATCTCAGAAAGGGGTGGAAAGAAACCATGAGCAATGGAGCATTGCTGGAGTAAGCACAGGCTGTCACAAGAAGTCTGCTCTAAAGGGCAACATTCATTTGATTTAAAACTGTTGACATTTTTATGTAAAAAAACAAACAAACCAGAACTATATATCATGCTTCTTAAAATTTTCCTACTTTGGTCTTTTTTTCACCCAATAAATTTTTGCATGACTCCAGGTAAACAGATGTATAACATAGCTATGTAAGCCAAAGGTTGTTGGTGATGGATAATAAAGAAATGTGACTTAAAGCAGTCTTTGGTAGACCACATCATTTTCCAAAATGAGATGGCTGTGCTTGTTTATATTTATGTGACAAATTATATCTTAGATGGATATTTGATACTATGGGCCATAGAAAGTCTTGAACATTTTCTCAGTTAATTGATACCTTTATAATTGGCAATGCTGGGGACAATGCTTTGCATAAATACAGTAAAAATTACTGTAGCAGGAAATTTTTCCAGTCTCAACCTAAAATTACTTTAGCAATTTTTTCATTAACCTTAATTCAGCTCCTCAAACAAAAGTTTTAAAAATCGGACATCTAATACATATGGTCTGGTGACTTGATGCTATGTGCTTAGAAATGACAGTAGAGGAATATTAAAAGTCTTGTTTCCCATAATTAAACCATTATGTTTCCACATGAGCAAAAAAGCTTGACATGTACAATAAAAGCACTGCAACTCATAACATCCCATAATCTTAAATCTAGCTGAGGTGATTCAGGCAATGGTTGTAGGCAGTGTTTGTCTTGCAGGAATCCACCATGCAAAGTGCCCATGTCCATGCTCAGAGCCAAGGTTCTGTGAGGTCATGTGATGCAACACTGATGATCCCAGAGACACTTTAGAATCACTTTGGGGCTGATTTAGAATTAATTTTTGACTCTTCTATATTCAGAAAGCTTTTTACAGTTTCCAAATTTTGTGACTTATGTTCAGTGCCATGGCCTCATGTGGGGTCACAATGCACAATTTAAAATGTGATGTATATTAAAGTCATCTTAAAAACATGTGGCTCCATCAATTTGACCCTTTGTTTACTTCAAGACTCTAAAACAAAAATAATGAGTATGAAATCGTTGGCCAGGCCTCTGTCTCTGCTGTGCACCCAGCAGCCTTTATCACCTACCACTCTATCATACAGAGATGGACAGTAACCAGTGAAGGGCCAGCAAGGAGATTCACTGGCTTGATAGACCTTTCACGACTCTTTTTACTTCTTGGATTCAGTTTCTCATTTCAAAGTTTAAGAGTGTGGTACACATATGTCACTTATCATGTCACAGAGGCTTTAATCTTCTGTGACCAAAATATTATTAAATATATATGTAGTTGGAGTTTCTGTCCCAGGAGCCATTTCCAAATTACTGCACAGAGGCTTATATTAATTGTAAATGCTAGGTCAATAGCTCAGGCTTGTTACTAACTAGCTCTTACAACTTAACCCATTTCTATTAATCTATGTGTTGCCCCAAGGCTTGTGGCTTCTACCTCTATCCCATTTTGTGTATCCAACTTGTTTTCCATCTGGCTGATGATCCTCTGACTCTGCCCTCCTTCCTCCCAACATCCTCTGTTTCTGGTTGTTCCACCTATAACATTTTGCCTGGATACTGGTCAATCCGCTTTTTATTAACTAATCAGCCCTTTATTAACCAATACATATTCCCAGTGTACAAAAGGATTATTCTAATATATATATATTATATATAATATATATATATTCCTATATATATAGGAATAGCTTTGAGATCAAGCCTCATATATAACAAGAAGCACAAAGGCAATATACTGTATATATCTTATTTAATTTAAATTTGTGTGTGTGTGTGTGCAGGAGCTCTCAGAGTCCAGATACATCAGATCCCCCTGAAATCATAGTTACAGGCAGTGGTGGACCACCTGACATAGCACTGAATATAAAACCTGGGTCCTAGATAAAAACAGTATGTCTATCAAGCACTGGGCCACTCTAATGTTTTAAAAGAAAGGGATAAAAGATTGTGAGCTCACCCAAGGTTCTGTGTCTTGATCCAAATGGTGGCTATGCACATATACACAATGTATATGTGTAAAATGCTTCTGAGCTAAGGACCTGTGCTTTATAGACTTGTGTAAAAAATAAATTGCAAGATTGTGTTTTGAGGCTGGATGGCACAATGGGAATCTCACAGGAAAAGGCTAGTAAGATAGCAGCCCCTACTAGCCTTGAAGTCCCAGGCCCACTATCTTACCTGGTGAATCTCAGTTGGTAAAAGACGAACTTATGGCCGGGCGTTGGTGGTGCATGCCTTTAATCCCAGCACTCGGGAGGCAGAGGCAGGCGGATCTCTGTGAGTTTGAGGCCAGCCTGGTCTCCAGAGAGAGTGCCAGGATAGGCTCCAAAGCTACACAGAGAAACACTGTCTCAAAAAAACCAAAAAAAAAAAAAAAAAGACGAACTTATATTGTCTACTTGGTGAAGCCGCTGAGTACTGAATGAGTGACAGGGTACACTGAGCCGCTGGTACTAGGTGGTTGAGATTTACTTTCTAAATGAAACAGAAAGAATATCACACAGATGAGTCAGTTTCAAGGAACTCAGACTAACATCACCCCACCACAGTCAATAAAGCAGTGTTAAAGAGGCTATAAAGGAAAGGGCAGACATATTTTATTGATGACATTGAAATTCCTAGTATCACTTTTTTTGAGAGTCATCTGGCAATTTGTAATAAGCCACAGAGCTGATTATTGTTTTTAAATTGTTAATTCCCTACTTCAGATTATAGCCTAAGGAAATAGCTCAACAAAACCCACAAGATTTACTTACTTAAAAATGCTTGACTGGGTTATAATAAAGTGTGGAAACAACTAGCTGAAAGATGGCTAATTAAACAGTCTTTTAGCAACATGGTGGGATATTGCTCCATTGAAAGTGGCAGATATATGGGTGAAGTTGATATGTAGAGAAGTCAAGCAAAAAATAAGGAACTAGTGTGCCCATGGTGAATTCTGAACACATAAAATATGTTTACCCCATGATAAAGGTTGGCAGTCAAATGTAAATCACTGCTGTAATGTAGGAACCTTTTGAGCTTTGGTTTGTAATAATATCATGATTGCTAAACAAGCCCAGCAGGGAATGCAAACACATAAATCACATGTTCATAGACAAAACAGTGTTTATGAAAATGGTATATAAAGCACACAATAAGACATCTGTGTAGGTAGAGGGTAGGATGGAGATTATGTTCTTTGTGGTTTTAGAGTTTGAGAAAACCATGTGTTGTGAAAGTAGTTACCACATAGAAGAAATGCTTTTTCCAAGAATAATTTTCAATTTGGCTAAATTCCCCAAATAACGAAATGAAAATTCATGAGAGAAGTTGTTCCAGAGATAGCAAGTTCCTAGTCAGCTGCTCTGTCTTTTTTTTTCCCTCAAGCTTTCTTTCCTTCTTTCCCCTTTTTGTGAGGAAAGGGAAGGCTCTCTACAGGCTGAGAGTTTTACAGTCACCTTATTCTCTCTCTCTCTCTCTCTCTCTCTCTCTCTCTCTCTCTCTCTCTCTCTCTCCCCCCCCCTCTCTCTCTCTCTCTCTCTCTCTCTCTCTCTGCCTCTCTAAAGGGTCACAAAATCCACACACTTAAAAAGAGAAAATGATTCATTTTTTGGAGCAAAAAGCAAACACACATGTCAGAGTCCCACTGGGTCTGGAACTGCAGGGCAACCATAGCCACAATGCCCCAAGCACCAGGGCTCCTACAGATCCAGAAATTATGGGATGTGTTGGCTAGGGTGGTGACAGGTGTACAGTGTGGGGGGGTTGAGGTCTTGCATTCCTCTTTTTCTATCCCCAGAAGGTTCAAATCATCACTGGAGTGACTTTGAACTGAAAATTATGTTAGGGAACCAGGATAACATGACAGTCCCTGAGTGGAGGGGGAGCAACCCTCTTCCTTTTGCAGTGTTCATGTGAACAGACTATGTTTGAAAAACAGTGAGGAATTTTACTAAGTGTGCGAGGGCTCCAGGTCTTTTGGAGAAGGGAGAAAGTTTTGTACTGGGCCTGTATTGTTACCCTGGAGCCACCAAGACTTGTTGACTCAAGCAACAAAGGTAGGAAGGATTTCCTGAAGCAGAACTTGAAGGAGTCTTGAACTGTTAGTCTAAAATCCTTAGTTTTGCTCAAGAGAAAATAGATCCAAGCATGAAAAATGGCTTGCCCACATTTACAGCCACCAGATGGGATGTGGCCAAAAGTACTTCTGAGGATTTCTGCCCATTCTGTTGCCTCCATTCCTTGCTGCAGCACCCTAATCTTCCATGATGGCTCTTCTATAACCATACCAATGACTAATGTCCAACTCTGAAGTATAGCTAGTGGCTGTGCAATGCACAAAGAGCCTCTTGAAGTCATGAGAGGCATGAGTCAGCAAGTCATAAAACACAGTGCCACTCCAGGACCTCATGTTTGCTTTCTTTGTTTGTCTACCAGAAGGCAGAAGTTTAATTTTCAGCATCCAACTGTGGCGTCATACTCCCTAGGATGGCATGTGACCCTCAGCAAGTTATTTGAACTCTCTGAACTGTAGAGTCCTCACCTGCACCCTGGAGCTTTGTATCTGTCCTTACATCTAGATTCTTAGTTGAAATTATTTGAAGTAATCCTTTAGGTGGGGCCCTGCCTTATCAATAGCACTCAATGTAAATGCTAGCTGATGTTTTACTCAAGCGGGCAGTTAGCACGTCTTAGGCACAAACCTTAAGAAAGCAAAGACTGTATTTTTAAAAAGCATTACATTCACATGTTACTGAAGGGTGTAGGAGACCACATGCTACAGTGCATGAGTGGAGGGCAGAGGACAAATTACAGGAAGACAGTTCTTGCCTTCTACCAAATGCTCGAACTCAGGCCATTCAGCTTGGCATCAAGATTTTTTACCCACGGAGCCATCTCAACAACCCACAACTCTGTACACTATGCCGGGTCAGATATTGTTTAGGCAGGACTACTTGGTACTTTAAAAGAATTTTCTAGGGTCCCTTCCTTCTTACCTCATTTTTTTAACAGGACATACCAAGGACTAAAAGCATATTTTAATGATTTAAATATGTATTGATTAAACAGCCATGGTCCCTGTGTTTGTGTGTAATTTCATTGCTATCTTCTACACGTAGTAAACAGTAAACAGAAATTATAGATTCCCTATGGCAATATTCATTTACATTTCATGGGCAGTTTTGTTAAATGATGTGTACATACAAGTAATATTGCTATTTATTTATTTGAAACTTGAGATAAATATTTCTCTTCCTGCATCTCTGGTTTAAACTCCACCCCTCTATAAATCCTTCCACCAGCCCAATCGAGTGGATTAATTGAATAAAGTCTATTATATAAACATTTGCACAAGGTTTATATTTTCCTGGTGGAATATTTATTTTGTAATGTCACAGTCTGTATCTGAAACTATGGATGACATGTTCTCAATCCTCTTGGGGAATGGATATAGCAAATCTAATGAATTTTCAGGATAATGAGGGCTCATCAGGATGCAAATTATTTCTGCAGTGACTTTTTCTTTGTACTCTTATCATGTTATCTCTCAACATGGACATGCCCACATATGGAAAGATGACAAAATTGCCACACACACACACACACACACACACACACACACACACACACACACACACCTGTTCTGCTTTGATGAAAGGTTGAATTTCTTCATCTATCATTGTCACCAGTCCTGTGAATACAATGAATTAAACTTCCGTGCCAGCCATAGAGTGTTGGCAGTGTGTAGCCAGACAGAATCATATAGAAGCCAGAGAAAACAAACTTTATCCATTCTATCTCAAACTCATGTTCCAGGCACTTGTCCCAGGTGCTCATACCTGAGAAATCTGGATTGCAGCATCTGGAAAGCATAGCAGTGGTGGTGATGCCGGTGCCGATATGAGAGATGCGGCAAGGATTTTGGTAGCAGATGCATTTTATGTGGAGTCAAACAAAGCAAGTGTATTTCTGTCCTGTAAGGGAAGCTGAGGATGATCTATCTGATCCAGGTTTTAGTTTGTGAGTGATTTACTCAAAGTCATATGATGACCTAATGTCAATCCTGAAACTGCTTTGACTTTTAGTGTTTGTTTCATAATTTTCTATGTCTGAAGCAGATGTATGACTGTTGAGCTATCTGTGGAAGGCAGGGGTCAATGCTGTGTATCTTCCTCAATACCTCTCTACCTTACTTTTTAAAGTAGGCTTTCTCATGGAACCTGGAGCCAGCAAGCTGCAGGGACCCTCCTGTCTTTCTCTGATGCCAGGATCTGAATTAGGTCTTACGCTCATGTAGTTTTGTCAACTGAACAGTCTCTGAAGCCGAGGCCTGGTAGACTTTGACCACAGTCCTGTGCTCTCTCCCCATTGTGTCCCCTGCTGTATTGGTGCTCTATCTATGTGCACTGTGTATTTTGATTTCTTCAGGTTGTTTCTGTTGCCTGAGTCATTGCATGCCGGATGAGCCATTGTTGATCGTTATGTCTTCTGTGGGATGCCTTGTCTTTGTGAAATGGGGAAAGCCCATCCTGAAAGGTGTATTTGATCAATGGGAAAATGTGTTAGGATTGCCTACTCTGCATCATCGAATCTGAATAAATCGTTATACTTAGAAAGCCCATAACCTTAAGTGATCACTTCAAGCTCCATTCTCCCAGTCTTCACAGCTAAGCCATACTCCCATACATCTCTCTTATTCTCTCAGCCTGGTCACCTCTGCAACTAATCCTGGACAAGAATTCTCAGCTGGGCTGGGGATCAATGGTCAGGGCTCAAGCTCCCTCACTGAGAACCACTGACATAGTCCCACCCCTTCATTTCACAGCTCTTGAACTGGACATGCATAGGTGTTTAGCATTTGCATAAAGCCTCAGTCACAGGAGATCTGTACTTCTGGATGGGGTTAAACGTTCCTGATTTCCCTGGAGCATTGTTCATGCCTCGTTAGCATCTTGGATGCCATTGAGCTGAGCAGTGCCAGCCCAGAAGGGTTCCCTGGAAGAGTGTCTAGTACAAAGAATACAGGTGAATATAGCTACGGTGTTACAGACTGCTGGTTAAACAGCTCTCTTCAGAAGGAAGAACTGTCTACTTACCTGTATCTTAACTGATCTAGAAGGAAGGCCGTGTTGTTGGTCTTAACTAAAGCAAACAGAAAAACTTAGTTTCTTCAGAAGACCAGCTATAACTCTGACTCTGGTTTTCACTGGTATCTCTTTCTTTACGCACCTCCACCATTTGTGTTTCTAGTTGTCATGTGATCTGAAACACTTTCATTTTCTATACATTAGTGGGTTGCTTGTACATTGTTCAAAATACAAAGATAGTTCACACTCTGGGATCCCCATGCAATGGATCCTGTACATTTTATTATTTTATTTTATTTTTTAGCTTTACTTAATTTTATGTGAATGGGTGTTTTACTTGTGTATACATATGTGTGCCATGTGTGTAGGCCTGGTGCCTGAAGAGGCCAGGAGAGGGTATCAGATTCTCTAGACTGAAGTTGTGATTGCTTGTGAGTCACCAGATAGGTGCTGGGTACTGAATGCAGGTCCACTGCAAGGGCAACCAGTGCTCATTATTAACTGCCATTTATTTAGCTCCTAACCCTGTGTGTATTCAAGGAACAGCAGGTGACCAAGTAGCATAATTGTGTTACACAAGACATCTCCATTGATGAAAGTGAGCAACTGCAGTGAAGAAATTAAGTGTAGCATACTTCAGTGGAAGGATTATGGATAAGGTATTTTTTCAATGTGTGTCTGTGAGTTTTCGACTGGGGACACAGAATTCATCCTGTTTTTTTTGTTTTTGTTTTTGTTTTTTTTTTTTTTTTTCACAGAATGACAGAAGGGTAACCTCTGGAGGTGGGGATCATGGCTTTGGAAATCAGTTATGCTCTAAAACACACTATTTACAGACAAATTACTCAATGTGGAAGGAATGCAGTTAAGAATATGGTAGCCTACTTCTTACAGTGCTTAGTGCCCCAGCATGCTTTCTATTCTGAAACATAGTTTTGACAAAGACGATAATTTTAGAAGCTGGACACAGAGTACTGATCCTGCTCCCAACTCTGGCTCCCAGTATCAACAGAACTGTCCTGACCCATATTTTAAAAGTTGTCACTCAGGGTTCAGAGTATATACTTTTATCTACATGTGTACAATGGAAAGCTCAGTGGGATTCTTGGGGCGGTGGTGGTGGCGGGGGACGCCGTTGTTGCTGTGTTTTCTCTGCTATATTGACCATGTTTAGGGGAAGAGGCTTTGAAGTCCTTCAACCTTATTGTACCAACCAGCGGGTCTGAAACACATGATGATTTAGATGAACAGAAGATGTGAATATTTAATTTGAGGAAAGTGAGGAAGACTTACATCCTCAGGTATCTCCATTTTGGGCAAGCTGTGCTTTTGCTCTTTTGAAGAAATTAGTGAGATGAACATCGTCTTGGAAATGATGTATTGACTAGCCATTCCTCTCAGTGTATTCAGTGTTAGAGTTCTTAATAGTCTTCTTGAAACAGGACCTAAAGTGGGCTCATTTGAGGAGATGTGCTAATGAATGGATGCCAGATTCGATCCCTTTGAGTGAGATGGCAGATATCCCCCCATGTGTGGTTTTCTGTGATTTCTCCCTGTCATTCTCGAGTGTACAATCTTTCTTCTACCTTCTTCTTACCATCGCTTACACGATTGAGACCACATCAGGTTCTCCTTAATCCTCACTCTTTGTGCTGAACTGTCAAAAACACAGTGGGCTACAGTTGATAGGGAAGGGAATCTGAACCGAGACAAAAGTATTCAGACTCAGCAGTATCTCCTTGCCACTTTCAGAATGGCACAGCCAGGCTCTGTACCTGCACTTCTTGGTTAACTGGATTCCACTTTGGCTTTTAGCATTCTCATGTTGTGTTATTCTTTGATAGTCAGGGAGACTTATCCAAAGATGTGTTTTTGTCATTGACATTTCCATTTATTTATTTGTTTGTTCTCAGTTGGGGGCATGGACAAGATCTCATGTGTCACAGGCAGGTGTCAAACTTACTATTGCAGACATAGCTGGCCTTGAACTCTTGATCCCCCTGCCTCTGTGGCAAGTGCTATGTCATTGTTATTTCTTATGAAGAGAGATCAGGTAGCTGCAGGGAAGACTGGGATCTACAGGCCTCTGTCTTTGGATATTGGCGGCACAGCTACCTGGTCACTGCTCTTCCGCAACTACTAGCTGATGGACCCTATTTCCATTACTAAAGACCCACACAAGAAACTAGCTGGCTTGATTCTTTTCTTGTTCCTGGGATAAAACACCATGACAAAAGCAATTTAAAGGAGAAGGGTTTGTTATGGTTTATAGTTCCTAGGTACATAGTCCATCACAGTGGGGACGGCATGGCAACAGGCAAGGGAAACCTGGTGGCAGGAGCTAGTGGCTGACTGCTCACATTTCATCTGCACCAGAAAAGCATCGAGAACAGGAAATGGGGCTGGGCCAAAAAAAACCTCAAGTCCCCCACACAGTGATCCATTTCCTCTAGTGAGGCCCTTCTTCCTAAAAATTCCACAACCTTCCGAAATAGAGGTGATCGCTGGAACCAAGTATTTAGACATATTAGCCAATGGGGGCATTTCATGTTTGAATCACAGTCAGGGCCTTCATGGGCAGTGCCAGGTATAGAAAAGAGGGAGGCTTGTTTTTGTCTTCAGCTTTTTGAAATTTAGAAAGAATGGTTTGACTACATATTAACCATGCAGATGTCTTAAGTTGCCTCCACTGGCCGCCCCACTGTAAAACTGGGAAATATTAATGCATGCATCCTTGGTGTTGTTGTGGCTGTTTAATGGCTTCCACCTTCTCTTTAGCAGATCTATCGCTTATCTTCTGTGAGAACTTTTGCTACGCTGTTTTCTTTCCACTCTGGTCACACTCTTGGTTTTGCTGGCGATTCTGCATCTTTGTGTTGCTCTTTCCCTTTCCCAGTTGAGAGGGTTCTCCTTTGGTGGAACAAGAGGCTTGGAATTACTAAGGAGACTGTGCACTTCCCAGAGCCTAGGAGCAGAGTTTTAATGAGTTCTTTTACTAGAAACAGAGGAAGGAGATGAGCTGTCCTCCGACTCCAACCTGCCTAGTACAGGGGTGGGGTGGGGGAAATCTCTGAGCTGGCTGAATGTAGATGACAGTGTGCATATGAAATGACTGAAGGTTTCTGTTCCAGCCGCTGGCATGAGAGAAGAATGGCAGAGTTTATTAATGATCTGGCAGAGCTATGAGCTGACAGTCTATTTGTTTTCATTATGTAAACCATGGTGGTTTGGGATTATGCAGATTTCCACCTTTTTACTTAGAAGGCAGAGAATATTCATTAAGGATATCAATAAAGACCAAGCCGGTGATTGAGACTCCAAAGCTGTCCCCTGCATGCTGAAAGACAGAAAACTTAAGGGGTTGAGAGAATGAGAGATTGATTGGAAGGCAAATTATAAACCCATTTCAGTTCTTGGCCTGCAGGCTGGGAAGTAACATTATTTGTTGTCAGGGATGGAAAACAACTCAGATTCGGGTCCAGGCGATTATTCCACGTTGACACCACTGCCTCTCTGCCAACTGCAGCTCCATTTAGACATAGATTAATTAGGCTGGCAGAGGGGGAAGTGAGCTGCGGGAGCAGTGCAGAATCGGGTTGCTGTGCCACAGTCTCCACTTTGGAGGTCTGGAGATTAGGCCCCCCTCCCAGGAGGATGACAACTCACTTTCATTGCTAAACCCACAGCAAACCTGGGTGAAAGAGTGTGGATAGAAAACACTCAACTTCTGTAGTAATACACTGTACTTGTCTACTGACTTCCTTAATGCCAGTGAGTCAGAAAAAGACCTTCAAACTTAGTTGCTGGCAGGCTGTCCCCATGGAGACAGAGGGGACCAGCTAGCAATCTGTAGACTTGAGTGGCTTATCAATCTTTCCTCCGGCCTTGCATAAACCATGTTGGACTTTTTATTATTCCTGCATGTGAAATGGAAATGCTAGTAAATATACACACATGGATATATTATGCCCATTACTTGAGTTACGGGACAGATGGGATAAAAATAAGGAAAACTCTAGGAGAAGTGAGCCCTGGTTAGTCCGTTGAAAACAGGATATTACAGGCTCGACAAGAGGGCTTTAATTCCTTACCAGAATCTTTCTCACTGGCTTTCTCACAGGGAGTCTTTGACCTGTACATCTTTCATATTCTGCGTGTATCTCAGCCGACAACATCTGTTTCCTCAGGGGCTGGGACAGTGTGGGGTCCATCCTTAACTCACCCCACAACCACCTTAGTGAGGGCAAGATGGGAGTGGAGAGCAGAGGTTCCTGCCCTCGGGTGGGGGTGGGGAGCCTGGAAATTATCAGCAGCACCCAGCCCATCCTCTGCAGTGTTCTGGGCTGCTTGGCAGGCGCCCATCCCGCCAGCCTAGCATCACCCAGTGGGCTCTCTGCAGCAGGCTGGGTTGGTGCTGTTCGGGGCTGTGGTGGGCAGTGGCTGTACGACTCCGAGAGGGAGCCGTTGCAGCTTGTGGATTCTCTCCTCTCCACGAAAACTCAGATGAGGATTTTTCTCTTTTACTGTTAACACTTCATTGCACGGAATTTTTTTTTTTTCCTTCCTCCAGTGGTGGCGCTGAGCTGAACACGGTGCTAGCAGAAGGGGGCGGTACTTTTCTGTCTGGACCCTGACTTGGAAACCAAGTGCGACTCCAGGGCAGTCACCACCAGAAGCAGATGTGCGAGCGAGCAGCTGTGTGCCTTTCTTTCTGCCGAGGTAGCTTGTTTGGGGTTGTTCTTTTCCACGTGGAAGCGCCGTATTTGGCCTTCCTCCTTCCTCAGCGGGGCTTTTCACGTTTTAATGTTGATGGTTTCGTTTTACAAACAAGTATTTTGTATTTGCGTATTTAAAGAGGAAGGGGGGATACTCTGCTGCTTTGAGGTGGTAATACGTTCAGATGAATTGTGAACTATATACTAAATTACATGCATTTTACCGTCATTAAATCTCACCTGTATTTAAAGGATGGAAATTTACAGGAGTTAGCCCCTGTTTCTTTTCTTCTTACCATTTTAGATTCTTTTCCTCTACAAGGAGAGAAGCCAAGACCGTTTTTTTTAGCCACTGAAGGACTTATGTAGCACTTATTCTTGCAGGTAAGTGATTTGTTTCTAAGGTGATTTAGAAATCATACCTTATATGGTCTGGACCATTGGGACATCCTAGCTATGTTCGGCAGGTGTTCAATTCATTTTGCTTTTAATAGTTATATTAATGAAAAGTTATTTCAAGGTATCAATATTTTTTAAGTAGCCCAATTACTTTGCTTTGAATCGTCTCATCTGCTGCTATAATATCTATTTCAAGTTCAAAACTCTTTTACTATTTCTGTTTTCTTAGAGTGTCAATCAAGAAGGACTTTGTAATTCTTTATAAAAAAATCTGTCCACTTAATCAGGAACACAGTTGAGAGAGAATACTAACCTTTCTGAAATATTCACTGGACTACCACATGAGTACAGTGATTTTTGATCAAGCTACAAAATAATTGTTCAAGTAAAATGGTTTGGGAAGATGAATGCCCTCTTGTAACATCCCTAAGGGTCACCGGAACTATTTGAGAATAGCTTCCTTATGAATATATACTGTTGGTTTAGGCCTGGGAATAAATGTAAAATCTCTGATAGCCTGTTCTGCTCTTATAACCAATAATTTTGGGTTTCTTTGCTATAAGATATTTAATTACAACTGGCAAAGTCAATGTTTAAGAACTGTAATTCCAGAACTTGAGAAACGAAGGCAGAATTAGGAGTTCAGGGTCATCCAGGCCAGCCTGGGCTATAAGCAATCCTACCTCAATACAAACAAGATCCTCTGTGACATCACTAATGTTGGAGAGTGAACAGGAAGTTGTGCACATCCTTCCTGCTTTCAGCAATGAAACCTTTCTCAGTTTTCTCTAGAAATACAAATGAAAAGTAGACAGAAATGAAGACAGGTGGGCTGTTCCCAGCAGACACCTTTGTGTTTGAAAAGTACTATTTCCTCTTAACACATTTTCATAGAGGTTTTGTTCATGATTTTGCATTATTGAGAATGGGGGTGGGTGATTTCTAGAATTGTTGTCCTGATCAAGATAAAAAAGTAGAAGTTAAGTTATGTTACTTGATTTCACATAAATGAATTGCCTTGTATGAAGATGATAGAAAGTATGGAGTTTTAAAAGGGACCACATCTGGGTTGTTTATGGAATACATACAAACAACCTCAGCCAAAAGTGAGTAATATGAACACTATCAATGGAGATTCTGCCTTCACAAACTCTTCTCTGAGAAGCAAGTCAAGGGGCTATGAAGACTGATTGGGGCCAACTTCAGGGCACAGGGAACGACTCTCACCTTGAGCCTTAAGATGCTTAATGCTTTCAAGAATGACTTGGATGGTGCAAAAAAGAATGCCGTCATTTATAAATCACATGTGCTGTAACTGTTAATGCCCTGAGATGATAGTAGAAAGGAGCCAGGGTGAAAATTAGCAGGAGAAGCAATCAAAAGCTGATCAAAGTCTACGTGGGAAAATGCAGGGCTGGGGCGATGTTTGTGTTCTAAAGCTGTTGTGGTAGCAAGACAGGGTAGTGCCTGGGTAGTGTAGGGCAGGCTTTGGGGAAGACATTGTATATGAATAACTGCTGTAACTCTGTTGAAACCTAGTGCAGCACCAGGAGACACTGGCAGGAGTCAGGAGGCCTGCTAGGTGAGTGCTTGCTTGGGAGAGTTGCCAGCTACTCTGTACTTCTCTGTACGGACACAGGCTTGAACATCTGGCAGTAGTGGTAGGCAGGTGCTCCACACAGCACAGTGCTGCCCAGTATGGAATCCCAGGGGAAAGCATTAATCCTTGTTTCTGACATTTAATAGTGGTAGGCTATCCATGTTTTATAGTAGAAACATCCTTGTGTCCTGCATTGATTTTCTTGTAGTGGTGAGGGAATAACTGTCCAAACATCTTAAGAGAGGAAGGATTGGTCCTGGCACATAGCTCTGGACACACAGTTTGTCGTGGAGGTGAAGTATAGTGGCAGAAGCTTCTATGGCTGTAGAGTGTGAAGTAGATGTCTATATCATAGGGGCAGTCAGGAAGTACAGCATGGGGGGCACAGAAGGAACTTGAGAGGCTTATAACTCATAACCCCACCCCTCGAGATATAAATCAAGGTTCTGTGGCCAAAAGATCACCCAGCATCCAAATAGGAAGAATAGCATGCTGGAAACAGCTACAGTCATAGTGAGTAGGCGAGGAATGGACAGGGATCAGAACGTGTGACCTTACTAGAAGGACCAGACTAGTTGGAGGCCAATTATTCAAACACATGAGCTGATGGGGGCCACTGTACAGTCAAACCATAATTAGGTCCCTACATGCCTTCAGCCTGGAGCCTGCCCCAATGTAGTCCCTTCTCAGTGAATTAACCCTTGCCACAGTTTCATCCTCTCTTGGTGCTTGATGTAGCTCACTGATAAATTCCCTGCATCTGCATTTCCATACCCATAATTCCCTTCTTCTTGTTAAGGAAGAGTTTTGCTCTTCTCCCTGAGTGTGGCCTCTACCCCTGTTTACACCTTCATGCTCTTGGTCACACTGCCCTTGTCTTCTCACCTTCTGATCCCTGCTCTTGTCCATTCTTCCCCTACTCACTATGACTGAAGCTGTTCTTTCTGCCAGGATGCTGTCATTTTGCAACTCCTCAGGGAACTCTTACTCATTATTTAAAGCTCACTTCCACAGCAGTCCACAGAGCCCAGCATCCTGCATGGACACTGCTCAGCTCTGACAACCAGGCTATAGCTCCTGCGTGTGCCAGGCAAAAGGGTGAATGAGCGAATGGAAACGTTAACGAAGGGATATCTCATACCTGAACATGTCTCCTCTCAATGTATTCTCTGGATGCCTTTGCTGTGTCTATTCCTTGGGAGACATTAATAGATATCTATTCACCTCAGGTAAAGTAATAATGACAACACATAACTGATTCCACCTAAGCCTTGCTTGGTGAACCAGTGAGTTTATTGGTCACTTACAGGAATGAGGATGAGAGGTCACATCCAGGACCATGGGTGACTCATATGGATCTCTGTCACCAAAAAGACCATCCCAGTCAGAGTGATGACTCATCTCACAGACACTACATCCTGGGGGTTTCCTGCACAAGTGGCAGTCATCTCCACGGAAGAGTCTTCTTCCTCAGCAATTGCTTACTGTTTACATAGCTTTATGGAGGGGGACTTATGGATTTTACACATTTCTGAGTTTTTCCCATGGCTTCTAAATTTCCTTATTTTTCTGAGTCTTAAGAGGCCCTCTCATCCCTCCAGGAGAGTATTTCAGCTCAGAGGAAACATTGATGTAATATCCTTTTACATTCTGATTGTGGACATGTCATCTCACTGCTTACCCAATGCTGCTCTGAGCTCACCCTGTCCTTTCTCATATCAGTGATTCAGCTCTTCCAGTAGTGCCTTGGGAACAGGGATTATGTATGTATACATCTAACCTTTGTGGTTCTTCCGTAAGTTAAAAAAAAAAATCCCAACTGCCAATTAGCATATCATGGAAAACAAAGTGGGCATTATAAATAAGCGTAACTACATAGTTCATGGTACTTCCACTAGTGACAAAGGCGGTCCTGAAAGATTAACTTCCCCTGGGGCCTGGGAAGATGGCTCCATGGGTAGAGGGCTTGGGGCACATGTATCCCAGTTTAGATCCTCAGCACCCACATATGAGTCAGGCATGAAACTGTAGCTCTAACCCCAGAATGTTCTGGCTAGCAAGTCTAGTTAAAAGAGCAAGTTCTAGATTTAATGAGGTGCCCTGTCTCCAAAAATTAAGGGAGAGAACAATGGGAAGATATTGAAAGTTCATCAGGGCGGGTTTGTGGAAAAGATGTGAGTCTTCTAGACTTCCCTTTATCCCACTTGACACTTGACTTGGTCTTGCTCCCCCTTTATGCTTCTCACTCTCTAGTCTTGCTTGGGACTCAACTGACAGAGAGTGATGAAGGTTGTATCAGGAGTCCTTTCTAAATTCCCTGTGGCTAGGGCTGTTGTGCCCCTCTTTTTTGTTGTTGATGATGATATTAATCTACTCATTATATACTATAGTTTGGGCATCATTGACCTCAAAAGAGAGATGGTCTTTGTTTTAAGATTTAGTAAATATCTGTTGAGATCTATCTTAGAATGATTTATGGTATCTGAAAATTCTCTTCAGAGCCTAGTACTGTCAGCATTTTCATTTGCTCAGTTTGGTACTGTGTCTGCCTGTCCTCTTCTATTCTTTAAAAAGGAAGCCCTTTGTGGGAGCCTAGGTTGTAATGATAAATCTTTCATTACAGCCACCTGAGTTCTGCCTGCTGCCATGTTAAGGTCCCAAGTAACACATAGAGACTTACATTAGGTACAATGCTGCTGGCCAATGACTAGGATTTCTTATCTGCTATCTCTGTCTTAAGAATTAACCATAATTACTAATCTATATATTTATAAAGACTTATTTGATCGAGGATGCCAGTGGCATGCGTCCTCTCTTGTCGGGCTCACATGGCGGCTCTCTCTTTACTGCATTTCCCAGAATCCTCCTCGACTGCTTGTCCCAACTATCTTGGTTTCCTAGCGACCAACAGTGTATTATTCATCAACCAATAAGACAAACATATACACAGAAGGACTTCCCCCATCACTAGTATTTGAACCAGGTAACCTAACCCCAGCTCCAGAGATTCTGAGTTAAACATGTTTAAAGGAAAGTCAAAGCAAGTGGAGGCAACCCCAGATCTATTTTCAGATGAATAAATATGGTCTGCCCTTATATTGGGTATTATTCAGCTCTAAAAGGGGTAGACACATGTTAAACTATGGATGGGCCTTGCAGACAATATGCTAAGTGAAATAAACCAGTAAGAAGGCAATGGCTTCTGTATGATGCCACACAGCTATGAGTTACCCAGAATAGCTACATTGACAGAAAGCAGGATGCAATTGCCAAAGGCAGGGGATGATGGGGGAATAGCTTAGTTGAACATGCTTGGTACTTTAAACTGTGGATGTGGCTTCCATTCTTCAACTTATAGATGGCCAGAATGGTCAATTTTATGTTGCATACGGTTTGTCACAATTAAAAGTTCAAAGAACCTGCTTCCACAGTGATGCTCTTTAAAAAGACAAAGGAAAGTGCAAGGGGTTTCTCTCATGTGGCTTTTTTTTCTTTTAGCTTTATTTCCTTATATTTAAGCAAATAAATGTTTTTTTGAATTTAAATATATTACATAGTCTTCAAACCCATGGCTTCATTGGTAACATCTGTGAATTTTATTTTAGACCCTGTTCCTTTTCTTGTTTTATTATTGATTTTTTTTACAGATAAGGTGTGATTGTGATTCTCTCATCTCTTTTTCTTCATCAAAGATGATAGGGTCTTAGTGATCATGTAGACACACTTGTATGACACCATAAAAATTACTTTCAAGAGAGAAATGGCTGGGCGGTGGTAGTGCAAACCTTTAATCCCAGCATTTGGGAGGCAGAGGCAGGTGGATCTATGTAAGTTTGACACCAGTCTGGTCTATAGAGTGAGTTCTGGGGCAGCCAGGGCTACACACAGAGAAACCCTGTCTCAAAAAAAAAAAAAAAAACAAGAGAGAGGGGGAAGAAGAGACAAAAGGGGAGAAGAGAGAAGAATCCAATCCAGGCTTAGAAAGATAAGTACCCCATTTCCTCTCCTCTGCAGACTCTAGATTTCAACTTATACACATAAATGCATGTGTATACGACAGAAAAATAGAATGAAGACCAGAAAAGGCAAGAAAGAGATCTTCAGCACATGTTTTGGGAGTGATGGATGCATGTGACATGAGAGCAGAAGAGGGGCCATCTGAAAGGAAGAAGGGGACTGGCAAGAGGAGGCTAGAGAGGATGGGGGCTGCATCAGAACAAGTCTATATATTTATGTATGTCTGTATTAGAATATCATTATGAAGCCCATCACTTTTTATGCCAACTATGGTAGTGGGTGTGGCAAATTTCAGGATGTAATTTAATATCTCACAATAAGCCAGTTATTTCAGTCCTTTCCTTTTGTCCGGTTTCCCTCTCTAATCATATTAATATCCCATTCATGCTGGAAAACCATGCCTTGAGAGTGTAACTCTCAATCAGAATGCCCAGCACCCTTCAGGCAGGTGTTCTTTACACTCAGATTTTCTGATCTACTATCTTTCCTGCAGAATTACAGCAAAACCAGAATCCTGCCAGCTAAGGAACAAGTTAGCTGAGAAGGGAAGGTGGGTCAGAGTGTGATGGAGGAGTATAGACAGGGCAGGCAGGGGCGGGGGTGAAAATCTGAGAGTGTGGGATGGGCAAGGAAGATTATAGTTTTCTTCCTGAATGTTTCGGCCTTTTCATACTACAAATATGATTGTGAAATCAAGTCCTCCTTCCTAGAAATAAACAAACAAATAAACAACAAATAAATTCGTCTCTCCTACTTTGCAAAGCAAGGTGGGATTTAAACTGTTTTCTAAAGTTCCTTAAAAATATACTGCAAACAGAAATATGTCTTACTGTTTCTACTTCAGTGTTCCAGAAAGAGTTGTACACGATCTACTCAGTGAGTACAGAGAGAGGCCTACCTTATGTTCGGCTTTCAGGGCATATTGTGGGCACCCAGTGCTGGTTGCTGGACTGGAAGCTGGTCTGTGGAGAAGGTCTCAGCTATCGTGGTGAATGAGAAAATTGTGCTGTTTTCATAGAGCCTTTTACCCTGAAGTTCTGCCTTTTCCTTTCTATTGATCAGAATTTGAAATTTCTTTTATTAATTGCATCATGATGGTCAGTTTTCACTTTTTACACTTTAGCAATATAAAATCTCAAATATCATTTAGCAATTTTGGTTACAAGAAGCAGAAAATGAATGTACATTTTTATTTCTATTTCAATTTTTATTGCATTTATTTACTGTGTGTGTGGGGGGGTGTATGTGTGTACATGTGTGCGTCACACATGTGTAGAGGCCAGAGGACAACTTGTCAGAGTTGGTTATAATCCTCAATGTGGGATCTAGGGATCAAAGTCATGTGGTCAGGGTTGATAGCTAGTGCCTGTTCCATCTCAGGAGAGAAGGAATTTATTGGGGAAATATCCCACAAAATCGATGGGAAGTTTAAGAAATTACAATCTCATGCATAATCAAAACTTACATCAGGAGTGACTTGTCCCATGAGATGTGTTTCTAACTTTGAAAAGCGTGTGAACAGCCAACCTTGTCCCAAGTCTGCAAGATGATCTCCGCATGACTGGGGTGACTGACTTAAACACCATCACTTGCTTTATAATATTTAACTTTTATGATAATTTCCTTGCAATGAATCGAATAAAGCCCTTCCTTATAGCTTTGGAAATTTTGTTTCTGTCCTGATTTGAGTCATGGCCTGATGCTGGATTGAGGGCTGTACCTGGGTGTACGTTAGCTGGTTTCATGTGTGCCATCTTCCTAAGGAGACAGGACTGCCTAAGTTTAATCTTTGAGAATAAGTGAGAAACTATCAAATCAGTAAGCTGAAAGAGGTGTCCACACAAAAGAAGGAATACAGGTGTTGGGTGGGGGTGAAGGACAATGTTAGGGTTTTGTGTGAGATCAGATGTGATGGCCACACAGGAGCACAGGGATCATGTAGGAAAAGGCCTCAGAGGTAACCCCAGGGGTGAGAGTACACTAGATATCTGACCAAGAGCTGTATGAACCAAGGTCATCATCGTGACAGCTGGGCAGAGGAAGGGGACAAGAGAGTAGAGAGGCATGGCTGTAGAAAAGAGGAGTTGAAGAGGGTCTTGCTGCCTGTAGCCCAGAGTAATGAGTAAGGACTGGAGCGATCCAGAAAAGAAGAAGACAGGAGGTGATGGCAACAGACTTCTAGGCTAACTTGCCGGGTTCAGTCAATTGCTAAGTAATGCTGTTAACAACATTGGCTTTGTTTTTTCTTTTTTATTAACTGTGGGATCTTGAGGGTGATAGACCCTGTTGGTATAATGCTACATCATTAGAGCTTAGCATGATGCCTGGAATAAAAGAGGTGTTTGCCAAGTACTTGGTGTATAATGCCTACTAGGGATGAGTAATGCATAAGGCCTTCTGCTCGTCTAATAGGATTGCGGCAAAACAACAAAAAATTGGAACCTTCAGTCAGTTATAAGCAGTGTCTGTTTTCTCATGCTTCTTTTGATAATCTCTTCATTCCTCTGTTTTTTTTTTTTTTTTTTCCCCTTGAGTAAGATCACGGGAAAAACAGGAGATAAAAGAAAGTTACTTGAATGAAAGAAAATACTTCATGTTGACAAAATAAAAATGGCATCAGGGAAGGTAATTTTTGGTTCTTCTATGTACTGTATTTCGAATCCCATTATCCATTGTTTCATGTTGAGTAACATATCCAGAAATAATGAGCACTAACATTGAATACGTACTGGTGTCCTTGTAAGATGCATTTGAGAAGTTTTCTCCATGTAGGGCCCCCCAAAAGGTATTATCCTGTTAAACTTTTGCTGTAGGTAGGGAGCCTGGCCCTGGCCCCTTTGCACCTTAGCACTATGGTAGTTTGGTGCTGTGACCATTGTTGGGTCGTTCTAAGTGAGAGACAACTGGACTTCACTGGAGTTCTAGAAACCTCTCTTCTAGCCCTTCTGAGCCATGTAAGCCAGTGTATATTGTTTAAACCCTCCACACTGCAGTGTCTGTATCTGCAAACAGCACTCAGGTACCTTTGTGGTTGTACAATTGAGATTCCCAGTTGGAAAATACCTGGCACACCGTAGGCATGCAGTAGGTGTCATCAATATCAACTCACTTGATGTGAATTTTCTCACTCTTTAAAGACGAAAAGATGTCTGATTTCTTCCTAACACTTCCCAAGCTAACATACGTGTAATAATATGTTCATTTGTAACTTTGAGCAAAAAGAACCTGGATGTCAAATGTGGGCAGACACTGTCTGAGATGCTGGAGATTCAGGAGGTATAGGACACACTTGTCTTCAAGGAGCATCCTAGAGGGAGAGACAGGGGAGGAGCTTAGTTTCAGCCCAAGGTTGAGAAGCCTGGAGGGAAGAAAATGGGCTTGGTTCCCTGGGATTCTTAAACCAAATTCCTAGGGAGTGTGTAGTAATAAGCTAAGTAGCCCAGAGGGGCTGCAGGGAACACTGAACTCCAGGTGTTTTTTTTCTGTGTTGGGTCTTAACTCAGCTGTCCATAAGCCATAAACAAACATAGAGCACTTTATAGAACAAACCATTGGGACCCCTTTTGTTTTGTTTTGTTTTGTTTTTGTTTGTTTTTTGAGACAGGGTTTCTCTATGTAGCTTTGGAGCCTATCCTGGCACTCGCTCTAGAGACCAGGCTGGCCTCGAACTCACAGCGATCCACCTGCCTCTGCCTCCCGAGTGCTGGGATTAAAGGCATGCGCCACCAATGCCTGGCCAACCTTTGCCCTTTAAGTATGACTTTGAGGCTGCCCTTTCCCAGAGTGGAAAGGGCCATCTGGAAGCAGAAAGCCATAGTACGGCCCTGTGGCCAACATACAGCTGTCTTCAAAGGTGTGAGAGAACGTTGGGGGCCCTTAGCTGCACTCACTGTCACAGTACAGTCACTGGGAGGTCATGGGTCCTGCCCACAAGGATACCAGGATGATTCTGATGTCATTTCCATGTGGGAAGCCCCAGCCATCATGGCCCCTGTGAGCATGGTTGAGAGGATGGCTCTTTTCAGGCTTGACATCATTAGTCCTCTTCACTAGTGCTGTGGGCTATGAATCACAGCATGTGTACCAGGCTGAGGACTGACACTCTGCTCTATATGACTTGGTACTACCACAGAGGACTTCCTGTCATGGGTCATGTAGTTCTGATCCTGTTTAGTGGAGCTGTTGGCTTGTCATGCTCAAATGTAGCACAAACAGCACTTTGGTTTTGAACGAACATATTTTCTTTGGGTATAGTTTCAAATTATAGGAAAGTTGCAAATTAGGAATAATGCAAAGAATTTTCACATACCCTTTACCCAGGTTAACCCAGTTAGCATTTTATGTCATGTGGTCCTTCATTGTGTTCTTTCCCCTGTGCCCTGTGTATATTACAATACATAAAATATAGATAATATTTTATACCACATGAGAGTAAGTGTATACATCATAGACCTTTACCATAAATATCCAGTGTGTACTTCCTAATTGTAAGGCAGGTCTCTCACATAACAACAGTGCAGTTTTAATATCAACAAACCTAACACTTATTTAAACTTGCCTGATTTACTGTCTGTGCTCCAGTTGTAAATTAGTGCAATAATGACCCTTTCTTAAAGCATGTTTCTCTTCAGGCACCAGTATCAGGCACTAACTTTTATCATTGAGTCTCTGTGCTCCTTTACTCTGGAACATTTTCAGAGCCTTTCTTCATCTTGTGAAGATAGTTTTGAAGAACACAAACTTTTGTTCTTTTTATATCATAGGGTTACCTGCACAAGACCTACAAAAACCAAAACAAACATGAACATCAGAGGGAGACTGGCTGAAAGGAGGAAGGGGGTCAGAGGGAGAAAGAAAGGAATGGGAAAGGATAAATTGGTGGGGGGTGAATATTATCAAAAGTATTGCATACATACATGCCAAAATTTACAAATGAGAAAACAAAGTTAAAGAAAGAACATTCCTTACTTTTGATTAGACATGCAAGGCACATTATTCCATCCAGGTTCTGTGTTCTGACTGGAAATCTGTGGTAATAGCTGTTAAGCAAGTGCCATACTTGAAGCCACATCTGTCTTTTATTGTGATTAATTTTCTTAATCCATGCCTGACTCCTTTCCTGTGTAGTTGCCATTTCCCCCCTTAAGCTACCGAGAAACAGGTTGTTTTTATACCCCATCTGTTTTGATACCTATCAGTCAGTTATTGCCCCACAGTGAGATCAGCGTTATTAAAGCCTCCTCTTTACAATTATGATGTCTGGCTCAGAGCGAAGCTCTGCCTAATCTTATTCTATGGTGAGAGCTCAGGTGGGGAAACTGAAGATGAATGGATATAAAGGGCTGAAAGGGAGCTAATGGAGGTATCACCGAGCTGCACTGAATGCTTGTTTGGTGTCATAGTGATTTACTCTGAATAGCCCATACTTGGGAGTTCGTAATGCAAATTTGCAGTTGTACAACTATGAAAACATCCTTTAGCTTGCAGGTTGTATTGAGTGGATATTTCAGTTTCTTTTCCTTCAGTCCTTGGCATCTCCAGCAGCAAAGGTGGCTATAGCAGACACAGTGTAGACTTGAAGTTACAGGGGCTGTTGTGACTTCATCAGGAGCATGTATCTTTGGCAAATATCTGCTGTTTGAAAATGAAACCCTCTTGTTCTTTGTCCTATTTGCGGATGAATCAAGTGGTGTCATAGGTTGGAAGGTTTTAAATTTCTTGGTTCATGCTGCCACTAGCATCTCAGTGACTAACAATATCTTTCAACTAAAAGAATTATCTGTTTTTAAACTTGTATAATCAAGTCTGTCAGGCATAAGGTTTTATGTCCTAATAATTTAGTGGCTGTTTGAAAAAAACAAAGGAAAATTATCAGTATGAGTTCATTCTTCTTTAACAATTCCTAATAATGGGAGGCAGCAGCCCTTACGGATGGCTCATCCGTAGAATGGCTCATCTGTGGAATGGAATTAGTCCCAACCACCTCATTGTGTGTGGTGGTTTCTTTCTACTACAGAAACTTCCCAGCATTGTGTGACAAAACTTTTCCTGTCTACTCATCCCAGACAGTGAGCCCATTACAGATGAAAGTACAGATACTACCAAAGTCCAACTTGGTGAACCAGTTAGTTTTATTGGGCTACTTACAGGAACATGGGTGAAGGTTATTTTCAGGAGCAGAAATGATTAAAAGACAACTGTATCTCCAAGGCCTACCCTGGCATGGGTGACAGCTCACAAAATCTGGGGTATGTAGACTACACTGCACAGCCTGCAGGCAGCTCAGCAGGTTGGAGAGTGTCCTTTCCGGGTGCCTCAGTTGACCTCTTGTTTTTCCATGAAGCTGATGTAGTCTCAAGAGTACTCTTTGCAGAGTCTCTCCTTGACAGTCTTCATTGGTGCCTAAGGGAAGGTCTCTCGGTTTTTATTGCTTAGTCTCCAGGGAGGTACCTAATGAATCTGGTCAGTTTCAGGGACTTCCTGAAGCTACTTGGAGTTGTTTACCTTTCTGCTTAAGGAGCTTCCTGTGGGGTGGAATGTTTTAATCTCTGAAGAAACTGTTACACTATAGCCAGGAAGCGGTTTTTCAAGGCTCTGATGCCATCAAAGGGAATGTAGTTTGCTGTACTTTCACAGGTGTGAACTGCTCTAAGCCAGTAGTTGTCAGGGTATCCAATGGATGGCCAACATCACTGTATTTTGCTGAAAATTCAAAATATCCTGTAGTACCATCGTGGTACTCCATGGACGTCTCAGGTGGCCTAGTACAAATTTTGGGAACCACTGTTTAGGTAAAGGAGCTTTCTATCATCCTTCCATAGCTTTCAGCCAGCCAAACGAGTGATACAGGTTAGGAGCAAGATAACTGACAGAAGGGGGAAGACCTCCATGCATGGGCAGAAGTTAGCAATCCCATCTTTAGTATATGATAGATGTCAGCTAAAGAGGCTTGACTGAGGCCTCTTGGATTATGCTCCACTGTTTAACTGTTCTGCTCTGTTGATGATGGACTGAGGTATTCGTACTTAACATTTTTTGCTTGGTTCATATTTTAATTGGCCTTTCCCAAAGGTATTTATTTTCCTTAGATTAATGATTTGTAAAACACTTCAGCATTATCCCCTTCAGACATTTGGAAGAATGCTATACATTTTTAAGAAACTAGGATTGTGGTAAGATTTATGCCTTTTTCATTACCAGATGCAATTGCTATAAGTTAGCTGGGTTCTAGTAGAAACCTGATCGGTTGATGCTATAATTCTGATTTTATGGATTTGAGCATCAGCCATGGAAAGACTCCTGGTGGGAGAGTTTTTTAACCTTTTAGCAGCTTTAGCATACTACCTAGGAGCAGCTGCTTTACCTAGCTTGTGGCTTCCAGAGGCAAGGGTTTTGGCAGATGTTTTCCCCATCTGAGCACTGGGATAGCACCAGGGTGAATGAATAAGGGAACAAGAACTCAGGTTGCATGGCAATTCTTCAAAGAGTGAGGTGGCTTGGTGTTCAGAGAAAGGACTGGATATCAGCAGATCTTGGCTCTCACAAGTTCCAAGACTCCAGGTCAAGTTTGTCCCTGTGACATGTGGGGTATTCAGCACTTCTAATACACCCCACAATGGTCACAGAATGTACTTTCTCTTCCCTGGATCTTTGGGCTCCACTTCTATCTATATGGGATTTGGAGTCTAACTAAGTCCTTGTTTAATGATGAGGGCAGCAAGGCTCAGAGCCCTGAAAGAGTGGGTTATCCGAGATTATATGTATAGGGACACAGCACAAGGATGCTGGCTCATGACACACACCAAGCTGCCAAAGAACTTCCTTTCAGCCCTCAACAGCTGAAGGATTTTTGTGCTGAAAGAGACAGGTGGGTTATGACAGTGAACCTGCAAGAAAGTTGAAAGGCAGTTGTTAGATGTTTGGATTTATCGTAGATCTGCAGTGAAAGCTTCATAAGGGCAAAGTGGTTTAATCTACCATTTGCTGCTGTATTTTCAATGCCTAGAACATAGCCTGGTGTTTAGGGAACTCGGTAAATTTGTCAACAGAGCACACAGTGGTCTATAATTTATGTTTTTGAAAATTGCATACACTTAGATAATCAATATGTCTGTTTGGAAGAAGTACTAAATTCTAAATTTTTGTAGATGAGCTTTATTTAATAATTTACTAAATCCAATAACAAACCAAAATATTAATGTCTATAAGATTCCCCATCAGCAATAAAGTTATACTGAGCGTGTAATCATGATATTAATAATCTTTTGAGAGACCTAGTTATTATTTGTATGTGTGTGAGGCTGTGTAAGTTCATGTGTATCATGGGTGTGCAAGCAACCAGAGGACACTGGATCTGCTAGAACTGGAGTTACAGACGGGTGTGAGCTGCCTGATGTCAGCGCTGGGAACTGAACCCAGTCCTCTGCATGAAGAGTCTGTGATGTCAACTGCTGCTCCATCTCTCCATGTCCCAATAATCTTGTCAGTAACACCTTGTCTGTGTGTGTATACATTTTAATATAATATTTTAATTTATTCTTTGAAAAATTGGTTTATGCATACAATCAGTTTTACCTTCCTCCTTCAAAACCTCCCACACACCATGTCCTTTTTTTTTTTTTTTAAAAAAAAATAACCCTTGGACACCAATTATTAGCACTGCCCATATAGGAGTAGGTATGGTGCTGTCCACTGGAGCAGGGTCAACTTACTAAGTACTGCACCCCTAAGGGAGCTGACTGTCTGCTCCATTTTGCTATGTTTTTAGTACTGGTCACAAATGGAATGCAGATATGAAATAGGTTGTAGATACATCTTTTACTTGTGTTGAATGTTTAAAAATTCTGACTCCTCCAAGAGGAAAACATGAGAGGATAGCCTGCCCTTAATACTTAGGGCATCAAATAACCTTGGGATTAGAAGGAGCTATCCTTCTGGAATTCTGTTGTGATGCATGGACAAGAAATCCTTGCTATTAATTAAGATGTACAGCATGCAGGGCTTCTATGTCTTCTCTATGTCAGGAGGGACTTTCAAGACTGAGTTACTGCTGAGAATATGAGTTATTGGGCAACTTTATCCCATCAGTAATATATGTCCAGTTTCATTTTATTTCTTGTGTTTATTTCTATGGGGAATAAATTAGGAAAGTGCTGTGCTGTTTGGAGGACCTTCACAGGTAGGCAATATGAGAATCTAGATCCTCTCACTTGGTTCTGAACAGTCTGCCAATGGAGGTAGTTTTTAGCCAATTGCTCTTGGAAATCCCACGGTGCATAGTGAAATCCAAAGGGCAAGAATGTGAACTCGGCTTTAAACAACTATTTCCACTGTGCTGTCCTTCCAGGAAATCTGTAGCAGTAACTAATGAGGAGTCATTACATTATATTCCCAAAGGTGTCCTCCAGGGATTGCCAGTGCTGTGGGGCTTTCCAGAAGCTTTTATGAGCAGACGAACTTGGCAATAACTTCCATGGAATACCTTTGGCCCATAAAGGTTTCAAGAATTCTAAAGGAAAAGTAGACACATTGTTTAACCATAGGTTTTCTGGATTTCCTCTGCATCCTTCTAGAATGATGCTTGTTTCTTTACTTTCTTAGTGAACCACCTCCATCCCAGCAGCCATCGAGCAATGTGCCTGGGGCAACCAGGCTCTGAGGCTGAGCTGCACCTCACTAGGTGCTTTAAGAAGACAGGGATGCAAAGGTAGTATGTTTAGGGCTGGTGATAACCTGCAGTTTTGGTGAATGCAGCAGGTGTATTTTATGATCTAGAACTGAGAACTGCTGCATTTGGAAGAGGTTTCTAGGGCCTATTTCCTGCCTATAAGACTAAGGTAGGCACCTTCATCTTGTAAGCCCCCCCCTCCTCTCTGTATGTATGTGTGTGTGTGTGTAGGGTTCAAGTGTGCACTATAAACATGTATGCACTTGTAGGTGGAGGTCAGAGGTCAATTTCCGTCGGTGCTCTTCAGGTTCCATCATCTTGTTTTCTAAAACATGGTGTCTCATTGGTCTGGTACTCACCTGCCAGGCTGGGCTGGCTGGCCAGTGTGCCACAGGGACCCGCTTGTTTCTCCCTCCTCAACATTTATATTACAAAGACATACCACCATAAACCTTTCTTTCTTTCTTTCTTTCTTTCTTTCTTTCTTTCTTTCTTTCCTTCCTTCCTTCCTTCCTTCCTTCCTTCCTTCCTTCCTTCCTTCTTTCCCTCCATCCCTGCCTTCCTCCCTCCTAACATGGGTCTGGGGATTGACCTCATGTCCTCATGCTCACATGGCAAGCACTTTACTGATAGAACTATTTTCCTAGTACCATCTTGCAAAATCTTTTAGATACCAAGCGTATTTGCTAAAGGGAATTGGCCTTTTGATGGTGAAGTCCTCTGCCTCCACGTGCCTCTCCTGTTCTCTAGCTAGGGCTCTGCCATAGCTCTGTGGCAAGTCTGGACTTGAAGGGCACCAGAAGGGTGTAAAGAAGTAGTTAGAGTGAGAACAATGCCAAGGGGCTTTCCAAAGCCAGGGATGCTGAGGCCTGAGGCTCTGCTTTGTCAATACAACTGGGTGATTGGGTAAGGCATAGGCAGGTTGGATATTTTTTTAGAGAAATGGGCTTTGTTGTGGTTCTTTTCATCTTGGACTTTGTGCTTTCCTGTTCTCTAGAATCTCTCCCATTGGCATGTTGCCATGAGAAACCAGGTAGGAAACAGTGTTACTAATTAGCAGGTTTTCATACTCACCTATCAGGGCATTGATAGATACAAAGATGGTAAAATGTTGATCTTTTCCAAGAAGGCTCACAGGTGGGAACACACACTCTCAGTGGGTTACAGGCATCGACTTTTGTTGCAAGCCATTTGTTAACACACCTGGAAAATGCACAAGCAGCTAAATATTTTGTCAGGAAGGAGAACAAAGTTTAGATTCATGTGGCCAATAATGTGCTTTGATGAGGGCAATTTCTGTTTCCCCACGGTCATATGTGGTCACTAGCTGCCACTGTTCCCATGTGTCCCTAAAAGTTCACATGTTGGAAACATACCCCCCCAAATCATATGTTAAGGATATTTTTAAATAATTTATTTAACTTTATTTTATGTGCATTGGTATGATGGTGTCAGATCCCTGGAACTATAGATAAAGACAGTTACAAGTTGCCATGTGGGTGCTGGGAATTGAACCCAGGTCCTCTGGAAGAGCAGCTAGTGCTCTTAACCACTGAGCCATCTCTCCAGCCCCATTAAGGATATTTTTGCAGGTTATAAGTTATTGAGTCTCAGATATTTTGTTATAGCAATAGAAAATGGACTGAGACACTAACCTTTTAAACATGAGGCTGGAAGAGAGACCCTTTGCAGGTCTGCATTCTCTTAGTGGAGTTATGGAGTGACTTGCCTTACAGCAGGCCGGAAGAAAGGAAGACAGTCAGTTACTGTAGAGTGCTCCAAGTGCTGTGTGACCTATTTTACATATAACTCCCTCTTTATTCTCTTCTACAGCCCTAAGGGGTAGTTCTTATTAGCTCTTTAAATGAAGATTAGATATGGAGGCCCAAGATAGAATAGCTTGTCCAAGAGTACATAGCTAGAGAATGAAGGGAATAGAATTCAAATTTAATTTACCCAGTTCCATAGTCGACTTTGATGTCGGCTGCCCTGTTCTACAGTCTACAGCTCTCACCCATCTTCATGACTACCAGTCTTGCTTCAGAAGATCTTTGCAATAGAACCGAGTGGTAAATTCATAATTCTGATATGAAAAAGGAAAGATCTGCCTTATTGTAATATTCAGCTGCTGGATATGTTTAGTGACCAGCAATGAATGCAAACTGTGTTATGTTTGCAATCAGGATGATCCATCTGAAAGACAAAAATATAGTACCATGTCAGAGGACCTGGTTAGTTTATCTTATTTAGGTTATACTTCCTCTGATCTTTGAATAGGCAGATGTTGCTCATTAGCTCTGTGTCTAAAGCCTAGAATTTAATGGCATTAAGTAGAATTTTATAATATTACAAACAATTTCTTGGAGGAGATAAATACCGTGTGACATAAAACTAATATCAGTATAATAAATACTAACTTAATAAGGTTAAATGTTACATTAGCCTAAGCTTTCTCCCAAGTCAAATATCCAGGTAATTCTTAATCCATCAGAAGATTTTTGTTTTAACCTGGTTTGTGCTCTAATGTGAAAACCAACATAGACTTGAAAAAGCAAGGTATGAATAATATGAAGTATCTTGAAAGTCTAATTACAAAATACCAAACAGCAGAGTTTAGGAGGCACATGAGTCTAAATATATGAGTTTAGAGATCACAAGACTTCTCTAATGTTAGCACCAAGAGGTAAGCATTTTGTTTGACTCTGTTGGATGGATGATCTTCAAATCTTTCATAGCTAGTGGATGAGAGACATGGACTCTGTGTTGTATATAGTGTCTCATTACACTGGACCATTGTGTGTGGATATGTGTGTGTGCTGGCAGGGTTGTGAATGTCTGTGAGTACGTGTAGATAGTGTGTTACACTGGACCATTCTGTGTGTCCCTGTACTTACGCATATGAGTATATGTAGATAGTGTTGATTACACTTGAGTATTGTGTGTGCCAGTATGCTTGGCTCAGTTTGTGTTTCTAATGTGTCATCTCATCACAATCAAGAAATACATGCACACCCTGAAGGCTGCAGAGTGATGATGGCACGTGCTCAGATCACTGGCCTGAGCCTTGGAAACTTATCTTTTTAAATGTGAGCCTAGCTTTTAATGGCAGAGACATTCAGCCCATGTCTCCCAAACTCAATGCAAGAGTGCCCTTAGTCATGAGGACAGTGTCTAAAATGTCCCTAGTCCTCAATGAAGGCGTATGTAGTGCCTGATAACAGCCATGGGCTTGAAAAGGGCAAAGGTCTGGCACAGTTGTGTCTTCTAGTCTCATTTGCTTTAGTCCTATCCTTTCCAAGCTTCCTTTGGGTAATAGAGAGAGCTGGAACAGAGTTTGGACTAGTAAACAGTTACCTCTAAACATAATTACATCAATGTTCTTCCACTTAGATTCTTTTCCTGTCAATAAAGATGAATAATGCTCTAAGTTGAGAGAAGCATAACAGACGTCTGAGTTCTTTGAAGTCATAAGCTAAATGCCTTCTGTCTGCACGATAAGAAATCAGTCTCACCATACAAAGTAATGGTTGGATTTTATTTCCTATCGTAAGGGCCTGGAGCTCTAGAAAGGGAAATGATGAGTGCGAATCACTATGTAGTTGGTCCTCAGTAAATGATGGATTTTCCAGGTTCATTTTCAGAGTTGAGGAATCATTAGATCTCAGTAAAATATTTCCTTCTTATACAATGAATCACAGATTTCTAAAGCAGTGAAAACAGATTTCATATGTTAAGATGGATGTCTAGTGGAATTTCATCCTAAATGGGCAACATTTTGATTTGAGGCCGATAGCATCACCTGCACTTTTTGTCTTTATTTGAATCTTAGCAACATGGATAAGAAAGGCTTCATGAGTCCCTAATGGAGCAGTCGTGCCTGAATATGTTATTTCCCCATCCTTGCTACCTCCTACTCCATCCTACTGTTCTTTTTTTTGGGGGGGTATAACTTTATTTTTAACTTTAAAGACCTGTTTCTTTTTAATATTTTTAAAATTTTTTATCTGAGTATAGTTTCCCCTACCTGTACTTCTCCCATTCAGATTGACTTCCTTTCTGTCTCTCATTAGAAAAGAATGCTTCTTGGTGATAACGGCAAAATATAACAAAATAAAACAGACTAAGATAAAAGAACAACAACAAAAAACCCATATTAAAGGTGGACTAGCAAAGCCAACAGAAAAATACAAGAGCCCCATGAGGAGGCACAAGACTCAGAGACCCACTCGTGTGCATACTTGGGAGCCCCATAAAAGCACTAAACTAAAAGCTGTGGTATAGATGCAGAGGACCTGGTGCAGAGCCTATACACCCTGTGCTTGCTGCTTAGTCTCTGAGTCCCTTCCTCTCTGGAACTGATGTTCTGTCTTCTCTCCTGTAGGCTCCTAGAGGTCCAAGGGGAGGGATTTGATAGAGACACCCCATTTAGAGCTGTGTGTTGTAAGGTCTCTATCTCTGCACAATGTCTTGCTGTGAGTCTGTGTATTTGTTCTTATCTAGTGCTAGCTGTTCTTAGGTTGATTTTCTTTAGGTAAAATACTCACTTGTTTTCTTTAGGTAAAATTCCTCCTAAATGGAATTTGAGGTGCTTAACCCAGAGCTTGGTGTCTTTCCTGAGTTTTAGAAAATTCTCAGTGGCTGTCTGTGAATCTCTTGTTCCTCCTTGACTTTCTCTTCTTTTTCTGGGACTCTAGTCATGTGTTTCACGTGGCACTTAAACTCATTTCTATAGTTTTTCTTTTTTCCTCTCAGTGCTTCTGATTAAATATTTATATATCCTAGAGTAGGCTCCCTCTTGCAAAGGCATCTATTCTTCTTATAATTATTATAGTTCCTTTTGATTTTTTTAAAGATAGATGACTAGTATCCAATAAAAATTTCTACCTTTATTTTTCAAGCATAGTAATTATAGCATTTGATTTTGATCATTGTGACACATAGGTCAGTTGTGATCCTCTGTTACCTGTCTTCCTTCCTCTTTCATCTGGCCATTTGGTCTCATTTCTTGTTGTGATTTGTATTTTTAACATCAGATACTCTATACTTTATGTAAAAATTATAGGGGGCTAGAGAAGCACAGCTGATAAGAACACTGGTGACCCGAGGTCCATTCCCAGTTCCCACATGGCAGCTCACAGCCATCCATCTGTAACTCTGGTCCCCAGACACCTGATGTCTTCCTCTGGCCACTGCACAGGAGTTTCATCCTCACAGTACACAGACATACATGCAGGTGAAGCACCCATCCACGCACATTAAAAACAAAAAAAGGAAAAAGATAGAAGGAAATGCAGAGGGCCCACATGCTGGTGTCCTCGAGAAAGGATTGGATTTTTCCACATTGGAAACAGCAGAATAAAGCTGTTCAATTGGGGTCATTCAGTTATTTCAAAGATCAGAACTTGAGTTTGGTCTGGTCTTGTTTTCTTGACTCCCATTGAGACCTTTCCTGAAATCACGGGATGTTTACGAGGGCTCTTTGTCTGTGGTAGACCCTGAAGTTCAACTCCCAAGAAGACTACGATAGCTTCTGCTTGGGAATTTAGACCATTGGCAGCGGCTTTCTTCTTGCCGCTCCCTCCCCCTGACAACTCACAGCTTTCGATTTATCAAATGTTCTAAGTCCAAGGTGGAGAAGAGGACTGGGTTGTTTCTAAGGGTTCTTTTTCTCTTGGGTCCTTAGCACCCCAAGCCCTTTGTGTACTGGCTGTCCTCAATTTCACTTTCGTGTCCTTAGCTTGGTGAGGTTCCTAAGCTATTGGCTGCCTGGAAATTGATTCCTGATAGAAGCAAGAAGCAAAGGGAGAGCTCTGCCCTGTGTGTTTTCTTGGTTCCCTCAAGTCTGTTTGTCGTGACTGAAGATGAGCACTTGAGCCAGCAGTTAACTTCCTGTGCTTCTCTTTCATCCAGTGTTTGTTCTCAGTGGATAATGTAGTGGTGTTTTTCCCACTAGAGTCTGAAATTATGCAATCCCAGGTTCTCCATGACTGCAGGGTATGTGGTAGTATCATGAACTTGGAACAAAGGTTTACTTTAGGAATGGAGGGCATGTGAGATATCCTAACTGTATTCAAGCTAAAATCATGATACTTTTATTTAGTTGCTGGCCTTTTCTGTTTTGTAACTGAATGTGATAGAGGCTGAAGAAAATGGCAGAATCCCCACCATTGAGGACATCCCTGTCTTGTAGTAGAGATGCATAACTATTTATCATGTACCTCCATCAAAATGTACACCCCCTTTCTGTGTAATTGCAGGTTGCTATCTGTTCTTCAGAGGGAAGTAAAGGATGTTACGAAAGAGGGCAAGAAATCAGTGCAACCAGAAGAAAAGGTTTCAGAGACTGTGTCCTCTTAGCAGTGTTGCCTGAGAACTGAGGTTTCGGAGGAATTACCCAAGCAGAGGGGACTTTTTAGAAGCAGTGGCCTATGGACAGGCTCAAGAGCAAAGAACTTAGTTTATTTGATAACTGATTTATATCACTAAGCACCTGGCATTTCTGGAGTGAAGAAGAGGTATATGTGGGCACTGGGGATAGAAAAAAAGGGATGGAAGGCAAATGGAGGCCTTTATAACTTCCCCTAAATGCAGTTGAAGCCTTTTCATGCTCAGGAATTCAGGCACTTTTTCTATACCTTAATCACCCCCAGAAGCTGTGTGAGCATCGAAAGACTAGAAGAGAAGGGCCATTTAGGAATCTTTAATAAAAAGAACATATGATGCTGGCAAGAGCAGACTTGATCTTAACTGAAAGGCAGAGGCACAGGCAGTAACATAAAGACCGTAGGTAGTGCTTCACTCTAAATGTGAGAGGAACCAGGATGAGAGACATCTTCCTCTTGGGTGAGATGGCTGCTTTATAAATACAGGAAGGGTCTCAGGAAGTTCCTGAGTGGGACATGTGCTTGCTGCCCTGGGTTATCACAGCCCTTGCTGCTGACCACATGCTGGCCCAGCTCCTTTCACATGGCTGGGACTTTGGAAGACATAAAGCAATATATATGACAAATTCTTACTCTAAATGCCAGTGACAAACGGTCTACCTATAGGCAAATCCAATTTAACAGTGGCATCTGTGGCCTGTTGGCTGGTCTCCACCTCTAGGGTGGCCTCTGCACCTGAAGGCCATATCTGATCTGGAAGCAGGCACCAGCCCTCTGCCGAGTGGAAGCAAGCTTGCACACTGCATTGGTTTTTCCACTGCTCCATTCAGTGCAGCCATACCTACAGCATCCATCTGTGTTGTACCACCAAGCTCTTTATTTTACATTTGAACTGTGGCAAGGGGCTGCATAGCTGCTGTGAGGTGGTACTAACAGCTTCATTTAGTCCTTGGCTATGAGAGGAGCTGGAAGTCATCGTGGCCACCTCTCTCATTTTACAGTTAGTCACAATTGCTTGATGACACACACTGTTACTGTTTCTCAGTCAGATGTCTGCGAAGTGACAGATCCTGGCCCCATCCCCATTCCATGTCATTTCAAATCCAGTGCGGGTGTGTTCTACTCCATTTAGTATTTTCACTGCCTATGGCGGAAACCTGATCTTACAGATGCAGCAGGATGACCTGTGTTGCTAACTGCCTGCTTAAGCTAACTTGTTGCTAACTTCTCACTGCTGTAACGGGAGGAGTGACAAGAAGCAATTTAGGGGAGGGGTTTATTTTGTCTAACAGTTGGAGGGTGTACCCATCTATCATGGTGGGCGGGGCATCTCTCTCTCTGCTGTGTGTGTGTGTGTGTGTGTGTGTGTGTGTGTGTGTGTGTGCCTGTGTGTGTGAAGGTGTTTGTGCACATCCAAAGGGCAAGCTTTGTCATCATTCTGTATCCTTTGAGATAGGGCCTGTCTTGGCTGGAGCTTTTGGATTGCATAGGCTGGCTGGCCTGAGAGCCCCAGGGATCCTCCTTCCCTGAGCTGGGATTGTAAGTACCCTGTACTGAGGGTCAGATTATGTTTGTGAGGCAAACACTTAACTGAGCTGTCTTTGCAGCTCAACTTCCTTCTTTGTTTCACTCCTGGACCCTAGCCCACAGGGTCCTGTTTATATTCAGGGTGAGTCTTATTTATCTGTTAAGCCTCTCTGGAAACACCCTCACACACATTCCCAGAGGTGTGTCTTCTAGGTGATTCTTCATCTAGTCAGGTTTTCAGCAAAGATGAAGCATCACACATTCATTTTATTCCACACCCCCAACGCCAAGAATAGAATTGGTGTACACTTCAAGAGGGCTGGTGGCAACTCCCAAACTATTGCTAGGTGAAAAAAAGAGGCACAGCTTGGCCAAACTTATTCTAGTTAAAATTAAAGGGAAGGCCAAGACAGAGGAGGTGATGGGCTTTCTCTTATCAGAACTATCTTTGTGAATAAATTTTACCCCTCTCTCTTTTCTACCAGGAATTACAGAGGTTAGTAGAGTTTGGATGGTCCCAAGCTTCTGGACCTAAGTAAAAATGGAGGCCAACTGGATGTTCATCTAACCCACGGGTAAGGACAGAGTCTGTTCTGTGTTCTTCAGTTGGATGTCAACTCAGAGGTTGTGCATTCTGGCCTGCCCCAGTGTGGATGGAGCATAGTGAGGTTATGGTTATTGACATCTGTAGGGGACAGAACCCAAAAGCATAGCCTCTGAGAGAGCCACAGATGACATGCCATTCACGGCCATGCCCCCATATTGCCCTTGTCTGGTCAGATTAGCTCACACTCTTAGCAGGTGAGATAGGAAGATTCCTCTGGCAAAGTGAAGGGGCTCCTTGCTGCCAAGCGGGAGAGGAAGATGTACCAGATGCGACCAGAGATCACCACTACTCAAAATGGCTGCTCAGGATTGAGATTCGTGCCAGCAATACTTGTTGGGTTCCTACAGTATCAACTGGGACGACCAATGGACAGTCAGGGACAGTCTTATGGTGTGAAGTAATGTGGTCAAAGAATGGACCAAAAGGAAGGACTGCTAACAGCTGAGGTTGCAATCCCCCAGGCATGACTCTTCTCCATCATCAGCAGAAAGAGAAGTGCCCTTCCATTCCCTCTGCCCACCTCTCTTTTCCCACCTGAGCCCTTAGCTCTGAGATCATAGGTGTGCATACCCATGGGTGAGCAGTCACAGGTATGATATATGGTCCTTTTTAAAAGAAAAAATATTTTTATTTATATGTATGTGTCTATATGGGCATTTGCCATCTGTCTGCTGGTGCCTATGAAGTCAGAAAAGGCATCAGATTCCCTGTAGCTGGGATTATAGGGGGTTATAAGTCACTTGACTTGGTGCTTGGGACTAAACTTGGGTCCTCTGAAAGGGAAGGTAGCACTTTTTATCCCTCCGTCATCTCCCCAGAACCAGGAGTTCTTTGTTCTTCTTTTATTAGTTACTTTTAAAAAATACCTTTTTAAAAGAAAATTAAAATATAAGACCTCATTTCTCCATTTCCAGTTCCTCATTAACTCTTCCCACAAAGCACTCCCCCCTTTTTAATTAATGGGCTCTTTTTCTTTAATTATATGTATACATGTATGTTTCATGTATATACATACATGAACCTAAATATATAAATACTACCTGCTCAATCTCTTTAGTGTTACCTATGACTTCAGGGATGAGCAATGGTAGGATAGCCAACTGGGCCCTCATCCCTAGGAATATAGTTTTTCCCATTCCCAGCATTCCTGGGATTCCTGTAGTTCTTTGTCTACTTGGATCTGTTTTAGGCAGCCAGATTGTTAAGGTTTTACGAGTGCAGCTTCCCTGTCATTTTCAGGATATAGTTAGTGATTCTTATAAAGATGTTTTATTCTTAAATTCTTTGCATCACACAAACAAAATATAATGAACTTCTGTGAACCTGTCACCCAGCCCCAAAAAATGCTAACACTTTGCTGATCTTCGCATGTCCCTCTTGAGCTCCTGTTTATTAAAAACATTTGTGTGGGGTCTTACTCCATAGCCCAGAAGGCCTTGAACTCATAGCACTTTTCACCTATTCCTAGCTCATCTTCCCAAGTACTGAGGCACAGGCCTGTGCCACCATCCCTGGCTATTTAAAAAATGTTTGTAGAAATACTTAGGCAATTATCAGGCATTATGCCATTTTACATATAAAATCTGCCATATACATTTCTAATTGAAAAAGACTTTTATTTTCACAACCATTATAGCATTATTGTTCCCGAGTGTATTGGATCATCATACCGTGCAATACCTAATCCATATTCAAATTTCCCCAGGGGCTTCAAAGCTATCTTCTTATTGTTTCTTTTCAAATTCGTATGTGAGCACAGCCCCCGCTTTGCATTTTATCACTGTATCTTGTAACTTTATTTTATTATGCATTCAGTCACTTACTCCTCTTCCTCTCTCATGGCATTGCTTTGATGGAGACGTGGTTTCCTTTTTCCTATAGCAGTTCACCCTTCTGATGGATGACATCTGAGTCATATAACTCATTTCTTTTTCTTGGGTAGAATCTGTGAGTTGGTATATTGTCTCAGCAACTTGATTAAATTCAGTGCAATGACTTTTAGAAAGAAGTGCTTCCTAAGTAGCAGTGGGGCGTGTGTGTGTGTGTGTGTGTGTGTGTGTGTGTGTGTGTGTGTGTGTGTGTGTGTGTCTGTGTGTGTGTGTGTCTGTGTGTGTGTGTGTGTGTGTGTGTGTGTGTGTGTGTGTCTGTGTCTGTGTCTGTGTCTGTGTGTCTGTGTGTGTGTCTCTGTGTGTGTATAGCAGGCTATTTGATTGTCAATATGGATTAATATTTTTGGATGAACTTGGAATTAAGGTTCTTCACTTTCCACCAGGAAAGGATATCCAGAGTGTAGCCAGGGGCAACAGTTACTGAAAAAAAGCAGAACTTCTGAGTCTAACAGTCAGCCGAATCTCTTGGGCTGCTCTGGCTGTGGTGTAATGGAATTTCTCACCAGGAATCCAAATTCAATACATGTGTGAGTTGGCAGACAGGATGGTTTTGAAAATAAGCCACTAGTTCTGAATGATTAGACCATGGACAAGAAGCAGGGCTGTGAGGAGAAGATTCTGGACACAGCCTGTCCTCCGATCTTTCTGGGACTTCCTGGGGATGTAATTGCTGGGCTCCTTCAGTTGCAGGGTACCAAGCAGAGGCTGGAATCTTGTAGTTAAGGTAGAGAGATGGGCATGGCTGCTGTGCAGATTCTGGCACGGCAAGCAAGGCTTTCCTGTCAGAATCTGCCTGCCCTGTTTGTGAGGAAAGTGAAAGTGATTTCTGTTTGTGTGCCAGAGATGAGCTGCCCATGAGAGCAACTAGCTAGTCTTCTTTGTTCTGTCTAGTAAATTGACCTTCATGGAAGGGACCCCTCAAGTTTCTTTTTAACTTTTTTGATCTTTGGGGGCCTGCCACCCAGCTCCCAAATAAATTCATAGAGAGTTATTCTTACTTATGAATGCCTGACCTTAGCTTGGCTCGTTTCTACCAAGCTTTTCTTAAATTATCCCATCTACCTTTTGCCTCTGGGCTTTTACCTTTCTCTATTCTATATACCTTTCTTTCCATCTCACTCCATGGCTAGTTGTGTAGCTGGGTGGCTGGCTCCGGGCATCCTCTTCTCCTTTTCTTACTCTTCCCTCTTCTCTTTTTGCCTTCTATTTATCCTCTCTTCTTGACAGCCATGCCTGTCCCTCTCCAGCTTAGCTGTTGACCCCTCAGCTCTTTATTAGACCAATCAGGTGTTTTAAACAGGAAGAGGAACACAGCTTCATAGAGTTAAACAAATGCAACATAAAAGAATGCAACACGTCTTTGCATCATTAAACAAACATTACATGGCATAGATGAATGTAACACATCTTAAACTAATATTCCACAATAGACCCCAGGAACCCTAAATGGATGCCAGATTCCACAGAGGTTGTTATCAGACTGCATTCACCAAAGCCTTGGGGACTGGCAAGAGAGACACCTCCTGGATTGGGGGAAGGGGAGGATTGTTTTTGTTTTCTAATGATAAGGATGGAATCCAGGTCTTTGCACAGGCTAGACAAGAGCTAGACAACTGAGCTACACCCCAGCCTCATCTCCAGTATGGAGACACTCTTTCAAGGCTGCCACCCAGCAGCTCACACAGGACAGACCAAACTTCAAGCACTCGGGGCCCAAGAACTGGTTGCCAGCTTTTGGTGGCATCAGCCCCAGTAAGAGCTATCTCATTCCTTCTCTTTCCTTATATTCAAAAGCCTATGGGGATTAGCAGCTGTTGAAGGCAATCCTGATGTGCTCCCTGTTTTAAGACTTGGTGTGAAAACTATGGAAGGAAGAGTTAGAATTTGAAATATTACTGTAAAAATGGTTGGAGGATTTAATAGGTGTAAGTGATCCCTGATGACCTTCTGGTGAACAGGAAGGTCCTGGCACCTGCTGCAGTTTCCATACAGAACAAAAGAAAGTTCACCTTCTGACCCCTGCAATGGACTCTTCAGAGCACAGGGAACATGAGATGTTCCCATCACATCCTTGCAGCCTGTTTGCTTAGCTTTCTGGTAACTTAGCTGGTTAGTGCCTGAATGACAAAATGGGTAAAGTCTAACTTGCTGGGTGAACCAAACTGATGTTATCCCTTTCATGCCTTCAGATCAAAGTGCAGCCTCAGAGCTCTACAGTCAGAGACACACATCTTTCAGACGGCCTGTCAGTGCCAAGTGGAAACCTGGCTTTGGGTCCATTTCAACCTTGCTATCATCCTGTGTCACTCCAGCAGGCTGAACAAGCATGCATTTGACTCAAAACACCTCATGCCATCTTCTGATTCTTTCAATGTGATTTTTAAGATCACAGAAATTTTGTAGAGAAAAGTACTGTCTTTAGAAAGTGTTTATCTTTCCTGAGGTAGAGTGAACCACTGCTTTCTTGGCTTCTATGAGAATGATAATTATGATGAAAGATGGCTATAAATAACAAACTTTTTCATTGCTGCACCCAAAATACGTGACAGGAACAAAAGGGGAAGATTTTATTCTGCCTCATGATTTTAGAGGTTTTTGTCCATTATAGAGGCGAAAGGATGCGACAGAGTGGCTTGGTCTTTGGTGTCGGGAACAGGGAGTTGTGGCTCTACAGTACGTCAGGAAGCAGCAGCCAGGCTGAAACCTCCAAAGGCCCATTCCTACCTTCCACAAGTTAGGTCCAACCCTTACGGTCCTACAGACCCCCAATTAGTATCGCCTACTGAAGAACAAACATTCATAATATGAACCTGGGCAGGGGAAATTTTAGATCAAGCCACACAGTTTATAAGTATTTAATAATCCCAGTTCTCATGGTCCATTTGCTTTGTCTTAAAACCAGTTTCCTGCCTTTTGTTCAGGAAGTACACCTTTCAGTGTTATCTAAGCAAAGGGCACAACACTCAATGATTTTATGTACAGTTGGGTAAACAGAGTTAGCACTATAGGAATACTGCACTGTGTGTACTCAGTGAGAGCTTGCTCATCATGGGTAGGACATATGTATCAGTGATTCCTCTGCTAGTCAAAGTAGCTTCAGCTGGTTTATTGGTGTTTGAGACTTCATTATTACAGACCAGGTTTCTCAGAGAAACTCCTGAATCTTGATGCTTTTTTGATATTCTTGTCCAACGAGTTCCAAAAACTACTGTGATTTTTCTATTAGTCTTGTAGCCCAGCCCACCATCCTATTCTTTCATTGACTGTCCACAGAGAATGATAAGGGGAGGAGAAAACCAATAGTGTGGATTTAAGGTTTTCATACATTTGATTTGGGAAGCTGAAATTTTGTAAACTTTTATGTCTTCAGGGAGTGATGCTGAGCTGTAGGGAAATCATTCTCTGAAAATGAAAGAAAAAAGTTTATGAAAACATTATTTTTGAGGGAAAGTAAGTGTTTAGCTTCTTGTTGCTGATTTTTTTTCCTGGTTGCTGGGCCAATTTTGCTGTTTCTAACTCATGGAAAACACTTGAGGCTGGATAATTTGATCTTGTCAGATAAAAGACAGAATTATAGTATACCATAGGAGAGGTGTGTTTCCATTCATATGGAAAGTCATACTGAAGGCCATCAAAAGTACAGTAGTGAGTGGTTGGTAGAAATGGGGCAGGAAGTTTTAATTCACATTTTGAACGAATCTTACTTCTTTGGAAGTGTGTGACATTTTATTCTAAGAGATTGATGGTGGTTCTCTGTGATGCTGGTCCTCGTGGAACCAAGTGTGGAGGGCAGAGGTTTGTGCTCCATTTTGCTGAGGGATTGCAGGTTTTCTTTAAAGCTTTCTAAAAGGTTCTTGACTAATGTAGCTACTTTTCAAGAGGTCTGGCTGTGAAAACTGAGGTAATACTATTTAACATGAATTTCCAGAATTCTTCAAATGCTGGCTTCAAATGCTTAAAAAATATAACTTTATTTCTGCTTTAGCCATTAATAATATGCTCAGTATCTCTCCAGAGGAAGAGATGGCAGCAGAAAGTGGTTGGTTGAGTGGTCCTTAATTTTAGATGCTCCCCTTGTTTTTAGACTTTGATGTAATATTGCTCACGTATCTCCCACTGTTGGCTCCTGCAACGTTTAAGTGATGGCTTGATAGCTCTTTAGCTAGGGGCTGGCACAGATGAGATAGAGGGTTTAGCAGATGGAGGTATAAAATGTGTCACCTATAGAGTTCCATGAATTAGATACATCTCTGTACATGCCTTACTAAACTTGCACACCACTCAGTGACAGCTGTTGCTTGTATCAGACTGAGGACTTTGATTCATAGACATGGGGGTGCGATTCTTTTTAAAAGCTAGCTGAAGAACCAACTCAGGGTCTTATAGGTACTGGATCACACAACTGCACTGCTTCCCTGGTAGATACTACCCACCTCAGTGTCTGTCCTATTCCTTCTTGTTGTTCTCCTGCACCTGTGGGTTCTTTTTAGATGTTATTGATGAGCAAAAAGTTGATACAGAAAGGTCATCTACCTATGTAAGGTAGAGTAAGATCCCTATTTGATTGGCTGAAGCATTCTTTTAGTAGATCCAATGTTCAAATTATAAATAACAAAAATGTTTAGTGATGATTGGCTCCCCTTTATTAAAGTGATTAATACAAATATTAAGCCACTGAGAAATAGCGATTTTTAAAAAAAATTTACCTTTTCAATGGAGTATAAGTAAACAAAGCACAGAAATCTTAAACCTACAATCCAGTGAAATTTTACATGTGATGCATATGTTTGCTTTCCATACAGATCAAGATACAAGTGTCAAGTATGATGGGGCATGTCTAAATGACAGCACTTGGGAGGCCAGGGAGGACTATGTTTGTGTGTGTGTGTGTGTGAATGAAGATAGTATGGACTGCATAACAAAGCCCGATCTAAATAAATACAGGAAGAGTTTCTAACACACACACACACACACACACACACACACAATTACTTTGTTTATTTGTTTGTTATTTTATTATATTATGTGCATCTTAGTATGTATGTATACCACTTGAGTTCACTTCTCCATGGAGGTCAGAAGAGGCCATCAGATTCGCTAGAATTAGAGTTATAGGCAGTTAGTTGTGAGCCACCTGACATGGGTGCTGGGAACTGTTCTTTTGCATTCTGCAAGAATAGCAAGTGCTCTTAATCATGGAGTCATCTCTTTGCCCCAGCAATGACTTCTTACATCTCCCTCATATTTCATAGCCCCTTGCCCAAAGAAAACCACTATTCTGACTTCTAGTCTCAACCAGCATCTTGAGTACATCTTGTCTAGTGAGGAACTTCATAAAACGGTACCATGAAAAATATACTCCTTTTTCTGGAGTATATACTGGAGTAAATATCTTTGCTGTTGCTGTGCCATTCCATTGAGTGAATACACTACCACTTAATTGTCCATAACTTTACTTATGGACAGTCTTCTAGTTTTAACAATCTTTTACTAGTATATGCATATTATGGGGCTTGCACATGTGGAGGTCAGAGGATAGCCTTTGTATAGCCATTTTCTGTCTTTGTACCTTTATATGGGTTCTAAGGGTTGAATTCGGGTCATCAGGTTTACATTGTAGGAGGGTAAGAAGTATCTTATCTGCTAAGCCATCTGACTAGTCCTTCACTTTTTTATTATTTTGAATAAAGCATCTCTGAATATCATTACATATTTTCTGGTGGTCATGTCTGTTATTGAGGTATAGAGTAGACTGACACTTACTTTTTAGGACACATTGATAGACAGATTTCCAAATTGATTATGTCCAATTAGACTCTACCAGCCAGATATGTGCATTGTAGTTGATTGACAAACTTGCCAACACTTGGGTCAATTTTAAATGCTTAAAAAAATGCTAGCTCGAAGTCTGAAATGCAAAGTTCACATCAGTTCAGTGACATTTTAGTTAACATTTATTTTAATAAAAGTTTGAATTACAAGTGTCATTATTATTGCATGCCTTCTGGGTTCAACATGCCTTCTGGCTTTCCTGTGGCATGAGGCCTCCAGAGAATCAAATATAATCTCTTTCAAGATTTCTGTATGTCAGGCATGGGGTACCAGAGAGAACACCCCACCAGTCAAACAAGTCATGTTCCCACTACCCTGTCTAGTATGTCCTGCATGACCCCAGCATCTTTTCACTTTTCCTGCAGCCCTGGGAAGTCATTGACACTGTTCTTCCAGTGTGCATCCCTGTGTCAACTCATCTGGCTAATGGTGATGTGCATAACGATAGGTTGCAGCTCTGTCTCCCTAAGAGCACTCTGACCGTCTCCCCTACCCGTCAGGATGTATTCCCCAAAACCTTGTTTGTGAACGAAGTAAATTAAGTTGGAGTATTAAAGCAGGATAATGGCTTATTTGTTTATCTCTTTCCAGAAGTAGTTCCATTTTAATAGTGGATTCTAGGAGCCAGTATCTCACTCAGCTCCAAGGAATTAATGGATACATTTTTTTTTATGTGTTCCACACTAATGGAAAAAATGAATTTTTTTTTATTTTTTTACATTTATTTATATATTGCTGTTTGAAAACCTCATGCAAGTATACAATTTGCCTTGGTCACACACACCCCACTACCTCCCTCCAACTCTGCTCATCCTTTCAATGCACCTTCTTCTCAACTTCATGTCCTCTCTTTACTCTGTAACCCAGGAAGTCCAATTAGTGCTGCTCATATGTTCATGAATGTAAGAGTCATCCATTGGAGTGTGGGCCACCTGCTAATGTTCACTCCCTAGCCCAAAAATGTGAGTCTCTCTCCCTTAGTGTCTGACTGTCAATACCTCTTCGGCTAGGGTCAGGAACCTGCTCCGTGATGGGTCTTCAACTTGATTCATCCTGTGCAGGACACATGCAGGGTTGAGTTCATGTGTGCAACAGCCGTGTCATATTCAGAGGCCAGCGTTTCACAACACCCCTCCACATCCTGGAGCTCTAGCATTCTTTCTCACCCTTCCTCCATAATGTTCTCTGAGATTTCCTCATACATGTGGCCATAGATGATGCTGTGTCTGCATATGAGGGCAGAGATAATTGGAGAATGTGCATAAAATAAGGCAAAAAAACTCTAATCAGTCCAATGCAAGGATGAACTAACATGAGTATATATGTGTTGGCTTTGGGCATTTAATTCTGAGTGGATTGACTGAAGGAAGTTTCAGATGCCTTCATTTTATAGGTTTATCAGTTAAGATGATTTTACCCAACAGATTCATCTTTATGCTCATAATACAACTGAAACATTTAAAGTATTTTCATATTTTACAGATTTATAGTATTTAATATGGAAACTCAAATGAATTGAATGGCTGTAGAGTCCTTCTACTAAAGGAGTGACCTGATCTGATTTGAAGGTCCCAGTGCCTCAGAGAGAGGGTGGTGGGATGCAGAACGAGTGCATGGAGGTGGGAGCAGTCTGCAGCCATGATCCCAGAAGCAGCGCAGTAGCAGGACTTGAGAGATGTCATCAGCTTGACAAACCTTTAGAAGCCGTGCTGACAGGATTCTAGTGGATGGAAGATTGCCAAGAGAACAAAAGCACAAGAGGAGAATCAGGGAAGAGTCCTAGCTCCTGCTCTGAGCAGGGCTATGGATAATATCTTCCTTTTCTGAGATAGGACAGACTGAGGGAAGAGAAGTCTTGGGAAAAAAAAAAAAACTAAGAAGTTACTTATAGATATATTAAGTGAAAAGGGCGCTGCATCTGAAGTTTAAGCTAATTCCTGTGGGAGCTCTGGAAATGGGAGGATCAGATGTTATTTGACGATGCTAGTCAAACTGCCTGGAGCAGTAGAGACACACTTTCTGGCTCAGAAATGGCTCCTGCATGAAGCCGTGAGTATAGATGAGATGAACTTGGCAGAGCAGACAGAAGAGCATAGTAGCAGTCCAGGGTATGGGGGAAAATGTGATTGGAGAGAGCTGAGTGTAGGTTGAGGCCTTGTAGTGTTATGCAAGAAGGCTTAGTCTGATACAAACCCCTGGGAGTTACTGTAGACTTCTGAAGGTTAGGAGATCTGAGCAGACTTGTGGGCAGAAGGCAGGACCTACGGCTTTGATGGGTAGATTAAAGGCATGCGAAGGATAGGGAGACCTTGGGGAGCTGTTGTGCTAAGTCACAGAGGGGGCCATGAAGCAGGATCTGAAGCAGGGTAGTGGCAGTAGGAAGAGGAACAGGAAGATCTAAAAGTCATGATAATGGCACACTGGGCCAGGCTTTCACTCTTGACACAAATGTAGAAGCTGGTATTGCCAGGACAGGTGACCAGTCCAGTCAGGCCAGTTATGAGCAGCTAGGGGCTTCTGCATACTAAATATCTTTTTTATTACTCACTTTTTGTATAAGAAGCTTTAAAACCATGTTCATGTATTTAAAGAATTTTTATGATATAAGTTAACTTGATAATAGTTCCCGTGACCACAAAGGGCCTCTTCATGGACGTGTTAAATCCCTGGCTCTGTAGGATCTAGCTCACCAGGCTCCCAGCCTCTGATGCAGCTGTGGGAGGACTAAGGTTTGCAGTAGTGGAGAGCTCAGAGCAACCCACAGCTCTTCTTCCATGTGAGCCGTGTTTGCTGTTCCCTGTAGGAGTTTCAGCCAAAAGGGCTCAGGGCATAGAGATCTGGGGCAGACAGTGTGGAAGGGCCTGGACTTTCCAGGTGATCTGAAAGAAGAAAAGTGGCAACTGAGAGAACTTGTGGGAAGAAACAACCCTTCCCCAGGACATGTGAGCTCTGTTGCAGCTCTAACGCTCCTCAACTGTCTGTCTGCCTCAGGACACTGCCTCTCTTCTCCCTGCAACAATCTGTTGCTGCCAAGCCTTCCTTCCTCTTGGCTCACTGCATGTAGAAACAGACTCACAGCCTGTTCCTTTTGCTCTCTGTCTTCTGATCGGTTTGGTGACAAAGCAAATCGGTTTAGAGAGTCCTGATTTTCATGACTCTTGCCCTTTGCTTAGTTACCTGTTTATCCCTGAAAGGAAGGCAACATTCTTAATTCTGTCCCATCATTGGACCTTCGGTGCAACAATGCAGAGTGACTTCAGCAGCACATCAAAGTAATGCTCAGAGCATGGCTCCCAGACAGAGCAGAGGGGAAGGGTTCCAAGTGAAGAGCCCGGTGGGTTCATAAGAGGAACTAACAAATAGAGAAAAGTCACCATAATATTTTTGTGTTTCTTAGTATTTACCAATCCTACTGAGTTTGTTTATGATAATGAAACATTTATTCAATGTCTTCCTAAATCCAGTTATTAAATTTACATATTTGCTTTACTTATTTTTATTATCAATTACAAACATACATACCCCAAACTCCATAGACCATGAATTATAAGCTAATGAACAATGACACTATCAACACCCCATTAACCTAGGACGTTGTCAGCCTAACAAAGCCCCCCTTAGGTTCTTTCTTGCCCACATACCTTCCTCCTTCACAGACATAGACTTCACTAATTTTTAAGGTAATTTTCTTGTTCCTCACAATAATACAATTACTCTATAAATAGATCATTTTATTTGTGTTTGAACTATGCATCATTGGAGAGTTGCTTGCACTTGTTCTCCAATGTGCTGTATTTTCTGTTTTTGGCTATTCCTGCCTGTTTACATTTTCATATACACTCTTAGGATCAACTTAGCTAAGGCCTATAACCCTAATAGAAAGTTTGTGGGATTATGTTGAAAGTATAAATTAATTTGGAGAGAACTGACATTTTTATAAGACAGGCTCCTTATTTAAGTCCGTTTAAATGTCTTACAAAGCTGTACTTCTTGCTTGTGTGTTTTGGTTTGGTTTTATTTTCCTCACGGACCTTGTGTGTCTTTTGTTAGAATCAACGCCAGGCACTCTGTATGTTTGGATGCTGTTCCAATTTCTATCTCCCTTAGGATTTGACTTTTTGTTTAAGGATGTTGAATTTCATTGGCCTTTTGCTTTCCCCTGTTGTAGCAGCTTCTGTGGTCATCTCTGAGTGCTATAGGAGCACAGTCTTACATTTGTGAACAATGCTGGCTTGTTTCTTGCTTTCTAATCTTTGTACCATTTGCCTACTTGTGCCTTCATAGTCTGTCTGTGCCCAGGGTATGCTGAAGGCTGATGGCTGGCCTTCCTCTTGCTTTGGTAATGAAGGGAAGTTCTCAGTGTTTAACAATTAACTATGATGTGCACATAGTGATTTTTCATGTGTAATTTTATGATGGGGGATGAGAGCAGCCTTCCGTGCTGACTTTTCTAAGAGCTTTCAATCATGAAGGTTGCATTTTATCAAGTATATTTTTTGTGTTTGTTGAGATGGTTATATGGTTTTTCTGTTTCCAGTTCTTAATGTTAGATGTTAAATTCATGCTTTTAAAGTGTTACTAACTTAGTATTTTGGAAATAAACTTGCTCACAATGGTATTTTATGTATTACCAGATTCAGTTAGATAAAACATTGAATGGGATCTTTGTATACATTCATGAGAGAAATTAGCCTGTGATTTACCTATTCATATCATTTCTGTTGTTAAAATGGGGAATTGGAATATTTTCATCTCATTCTGAAGTTTCCCAAAGAATAAAAACTAGTTTTTAAAAAAGTACTTGAGTAATTTTTAAAAACAAAACTATCGCCTTTACATAGAACTATTTGCCATGCACCTAACTCAAGGAATACTACATGCTTAGCAGTTGTCTTCCTTTGGGAAAATTCAAATCATGTTCAGAATGTTTTCAGTTTGACAAATATTAGTTATTTCATGGGGAAAAAACCCAGTATGTTCTTTCAAAAGATCTTCAAAGGAATTCTGGTGACCTGGCTTCAGTGCCTCATCATTGGATGAAACATTATTTTTTTTTAAGATAACAAGTTGCTCAATGGTCCATTTTGGTTTCTAAATTAATGTCAATGTGGAAAGAGTGTTTCTCGTCACAAAGAACCCATGACTCTAATAGTTTAAGTGTTGAGTCATAGCTTGAACAGTGTCTTGTCTAGACCAAATTTTCACTTTAGGGAGTGAAAGACAAGTATTTTAAGATACAATAAAAAAGTCTAGGTTAAAGTCACATGGTGTAAAATATACAATTTTGACTGGTGTTCAGTAGCTTTGGGATCCATATATGTGTGTGTTTACCTATGCATATATGATACAAATATATATATATATATATATATATACATATATATATATATGTCACATAGAAATAGAAATAGAAAACAATTTGTTTTGTAAGAACTGAGTCTAGGACATCACGCAGACAAGTGTTTTAGAACATTGTTTCTGCTGGGCATGAAGAATTGCAGACCAGCAGGGTGATGCTGTGAGACCCAGTATTTTGTTGCTATTAAAAACAAAAACAAAAGTGCCTAAGTCTCAGTGCTTAACACAGACAGGAGCTTATTTGTCTCTCAGTCTTTAGCAGTCTCAAAGTACAGTACTGCCATCCACTCATCTCTGATGAGATCCTTCTGGATGGCAATGTGGTGGTAGGGTGTGTGAAAGGGGCAGATAATGGAAAGGACGTTATGGAGAGAGAAAGAGAGAGATGAATTGAAAAAAGCCAAATTATGCCTTTAATTACCCATTCTTATGGAACTAATCCATTTTGAGAGCTCTGTGGTAATTCCTCAGGAAGACAATGCCACCATCAAGGCCTTGCCTCTTCAATACCAGCACATGGGTGAGGAAGCCTCATGCATGTAGACTTTTGGAGAACACACTATAGCAAACCATAGCTAATCATGAGAAGAAGGTGGACTCAAGGAAGAAAACAGGGATGACTGGAAGTTGTATTTGAGCAAAGCCTGAACGAAAGGAGGAGGAAGCCCTGTGGATATTAGAGGAAAGACTCTTTCAGAAAAAAGAGCAGAAAGTACATAGCATTCTCTGAGCATTTGCACTTTTCCAGGAGCAGCAGGGGGTCTATTAGCTAAAGCAAAATTAGTAAAGGAAGATCTCAAATTAAAAGGCAAGATCTGACATCAGTTGTCAAATCATCCAGGGGCTTGTAGACCAAGGGCAGGACTTCTAGGTTCATTCTAAGGGTGACAGGAAGACGTTGACAAGGTTGGACCATTAAGTCAGGATGAATATTCTATGTAGAATAAACCTGAGTAGAGACATAAGGGAAGAGGTAGAGAGGTGATGTGCCCCCTGCAGTTTTCTAGAGAGGGACCAAGGATGAGGGATGCAGGAAATGCAAGGAAAATTGGAGGCAGCTTGTTTCTTTTCCCCTCTGCCCATTAAATTAATGGATGATGGATCTCATCATGGACTTCTTGGCCTATCTTAACAGTGAAAGCAACCAATATTTATAGAAGACTCAAATGTAAGACAGCGGGCAGACTCCTGCATGGCTGAATTTATGTAAATGCCCTGGATGAACAGTGGTGCATTCCAGGCTAAGTCTTTCCTGTAATTAGACTTGCTTAAGTTTGAAGAGGTATTACTATGACCATGGGGCAACTATGAATGAGGATACTCAGGAAATAATCCTGTAAGAAATGAAAAGGAAGAAAGCAGCAGAGAGAATCTATTAGCTAGTCGCTGGGTACAGCAGATAGAAGCTTGCATACAGAACAGATCCAATAATGCTGAGTTCTCCTTGTGCCAACTCATTAAGTTGCCAAGAGAACAGCACTGTTTGTCAGCAGTCCCCGTTGCTGTGGTGCGCTGACACCAAATACTGATTCTGTATTGATACCAAAGGCAAATCCATTGGATGTCAATAGTGTTGATTATCATTTATTTTTTTTCCTTCTGAAACAAAGGCACATGTTGAAATAGGATCTTATTCAGTAATTAAATACACATTTTCATGTAAATTGCTAAAGCAGCATAGTGTTCATACTTCTCATCACAGCTTTCAATGTTACTGTCATTCTCGTATTCCAAAGGAAGTGGGGACATTCATTCCAAGTGACAAGTTTAAAAAGGGGCAAGTGATATTGACCACTTTTCTTATACAGTTTCTGTGACTCCTCCTGTGACCACGTCACCGAGGGGATAAATGCTTGAGCAGATGTGTTTCTAGAACATTGCCTTTCTAGTAGTTTCCACGTGAGCTTGAATATGTTCTGCAAACAGATGCACTCTACTTTAGGCAAAGGTGATACGGGTGACTGTAGATTTAATTTTGCATGCAAATGGAAAAGCTACATCTCAGTTTCTCTGGTATTTGGCTGCCTGGTACATGCTCAGTGAAGTTTAAAACAATTACACAGCATCACACAGCACAGATATGTTTGAATGCTACAGATATTTGCTGTGGCCAAGTATCAAAGTCTTCCTTGTTTTCTGTATTGAATTTGTTAGGGATTGTGCTGCATTTAATTGAGTAGACTTTGAATACATGGTCTGAAGACTCAGTCTGTACCCTTCCTGATTTCTGACCCTTTGGAGTGGAACTCTTGTGCATCTGAGTTTCTCTCTTTGTTCAACCTCTACCCACTTGGCTTCCAGAAAACTAACTGTTGAGTTTCTTTTCTTTCTGTGTTTATGTTTGCATGTGTGTATAAGATTGTGTGTGTGTGTGTGTGTGTGTGTGTGTGTGTGTGTGTGTGTGTGTGTAGTCCATGTGCATATATATACATGCCCATGTGGAGGACAGAGGATAACCTGGAAGGTTATTTGTGAAGTCATTCACCTGCTTGAGACAGAGTCTCTCATTGCTGTGGAACTTGCCAAGTAGTCTTGGCTGGCTTGCTAGTGAGCCCTAGGCATCAGCCTGGCTGCTGGGATCACAAGAATGTGACACCATGCTTAACATTTTTTAAAAAATTGTTTTTTAACATGGGTTCTGGGGATTGAATTCAGATCCCTGTGCTTTCAAGGCACATCTTACTGACTAAGCCATTTCCTCAGCCCTATCCCGGCCCCTCTGAAAATCCCTTCCTCCCTTCAAGGTTGACTTTTCTCTAGGGTTTCATCCTTGGGTCACTCTTTAATCCTACCACCTGATATCTAGAAACTCCCACTCACTGGTTTTAACCTATGGACCATTAAAGTGTGACCTCTAGGTCACGTCAGTGCTGTAAGGTTTGATGTGTATGTCATGGATGCTGCAGACTCTGGAGGGCCTGTGTGCCTGCTCCATCTTACCCCTCAGCTGCCTCCCCTGCCCTGAGCACTGATGCGGTTGGTAGCTCCTCTTTTCCCTCTATCAACTCACAATCTTCCTCTTTTTCATTCGGGATGCATTTTCTACTCTGTCTTCTTGAAGATATTTATCACAGTCGCTCACATCTATGATTAGAGAGGCAACCAGTGCAGAATGGTTTATGATGAAAGCCATCAGGAAGATTTCCTTGCCTCACCCCTCCCAACCCCCTTCTTTAACTCCGGCAAGCCTTCTCCTTGTAGTTATCATATGTCTCTGAGTTTGGTGCTTCCATTATTATTTCATGATTAGCAGTTTGGGACACTAAAGGCTGCTACCACACTCTTCTCCTTCTCCCACCTTCAATCAACATTGTCTCATAAGTCATCAGTCCCTCTGCTTAGTTAACTTGCATTGTTTCCATCTATTTTATGGCTTGCTTACCCAAACACAGACAGCATCGCTTGGCTCCTGACCCATAGGAGGAGAGTATTGGCATGCCTACTTCAGCTTCTCTCCCTACTTTCCTTATCATCTTCTGTGAAGAGCACTGACACTCTGTTTACCAAAATTGACAGATATTTGATAGATTGCTCAACTTATTTTCCCTCAAAGCCTTGAAGACATCACTCCATGGTCCTTGACATCCGTTGTGGTTGATGATAAATCTGACCTGCATCTAATTCTCCTTCCCTCTTTGCTGATCTCTGCTTTCTCTTTGGAAACCACTGAGTTGTTCTCTTTGTGTCATCCCAAGTTCTCTAGGGGAGTGGGGCCAAGAGAATATGTATGAAGCACACATGTATAATTTAAAAGGAGATTGCAGTAGAGTTACACAATTGGAGACTTGATAGTACAGCAATGGTTGTCTGTATACGGCAGAGACAGAACTGAACAGATTGCTCAGTCTAAGGATCCAGAAGCCTCAGAGGAAGAAGGACCCATGCTGTAGCCTGAGTCTGAGGCTGTAGCCTTAGCAGCTTACTGGAAGGTCATTAGTGTGAAATGGTGTCGGAAGGCAGGAGAGTCTAGAATCTGGTGTCCCTAGGGGATGGCAGCAGCAATAGTCAATTTCCTCAAGATCTGTGCTTATGCACACTTTCTGGCTCCTTCCTTCCACTTTCATTCCATCTGCCCTTGCACTGCATTGGACAATATGATCAACACCCAGGGCTAAGTCCTTGTGAAAATCCTCACAGTCTTATCTTCCATGAAACACTGGTCTAACTACTGGGCGTGGAGTTGAGAGAAGAGTTGAGGCAAGAGGATTACTATGCACTTTCAGTCTTACCTGGACTGCAAGGCGAGTTCTAGACTAGCCTGTGTTACAGAGAGAATTCCAGGCCACTCTAGGCTTGTACAGGGAGATCTGCCCCTCCTCCCTACAAAAATCTCTTAGTAATCTAAAGTTTCATTTAAATGTCAGTTACCCTGCTGAAAAGTGGTTTTCTAGTGTGTCTATTAACCCAAGAAGACTAGACACAGCTACAGCAGAGGAGACAGCAATATGGCAATTGCTAACTTATATAAGAGAGCCCATCTCTGCGTTCTGATGAAGTTTGGAGCATTCTAGAAACATGACCAATTTCAGTTCCCTTGGAGAAGAAAGTATGAATGATCTACCAGTCTAGAGCTACTCCCCCCAGCTCCTGAGTTCCTATGTAGTCATAGCTGACCTCCATCCTTAGCACTGAGTTATTGAGAGTAAAGAGTAAAAGAGTAGACTGATTCTCGCAGTTTTGTTTGCTCTTTTGTTTGTTGGCTTTGACAGGGCCTCACCATGCTAGTGGTGAATTCTTTCTCTCCTGTGTATTGGGAGCACGTTTGTATCATTGCATCCCTGTGCCAGGAGTTCCTTCTGTGAGCCCTATTCTATACCTTTGTCCTCTTTTCTACACACTAATCTTTTCTCTTCCTAGCTCGTGTGCCTTCCATTTGTTTTTGTTTTTGTTTTTGTTTTTGTTTGGATTTTGAGACAGGGTTTGTCTGTGTAGCTTTGGAGCCTGTAGACCAGGCTGGCCTCAAACTCAGAGATCCACCTGCCTCTGTCTCCTTAGTGCTGGGGTTAAAGGCATGAACCACTAGGGCCTGCTGTGGCTTCCATTTATACTGTGAACAGTTTTCCTAGAACAGCAAGTGATGATGGGACCCACTGTAGAGTTAAAAAAAAATCTACACAAGAGATATTTGAACTTTTCTGCTGAAGATTTATGAATTTACTCCTGACATTTTCCCAGAATAGCTTTGGGGCCATAGCCCATATTTGCCTAAGAAATGTAACAAAATATTTGGATAGGGCTGTTTCAGATCCTGTCTGGCATTTTTGACATCAGAGAGGTTAACAAAGCAAGAGAGTTGTTCAACCTGGTGCATATCTATTTGGAATTGCTTTGGTTTCAGTTTATATGTTTATAAAGTAGTTAAGAAATAAAACATGCTTTCCTCATTCTGAGTAACCAAAAAGCAAACAGTTTTCCTTCTCCTCTGGAAAACAAAATCTGAATTTTTGTACTTTTATTAAACATCTGTGTTTTCATGTCTAATGTGCCCAACACTTCAGTTATAAATGTTATTTGGCAATAATTTATTCCCAGTATTTTTAAGCTGTATAAATTTAAAGTGGAAGGGAGGTGCATTCAATTCTATTTTGTTAAAATTGAATTTGAGAAATGAAATCCTAGTCTCCACGGTGGTAGCACACAGTACAGCTGTTTTCTCTGTTTTATTTGGTTGCCTCTGGCAGAAAGCAGATTTATTATTTGGGGCTCTCTCTAAATTCATAGTTTGACAGCCATGTCCTTGTAGTCCCAAACTGTTCTTTTTCCATTCATTAAATGGCAGCAAAACAGCCTATAAAGGTTACAGTTGTGTCTCTGTAACAGAAAACCCATCTCATCAGCCCTGCTTGATTGTCCCGTGTTTCTTGAAGGGAGAATGAACACCTTTCTACCACTTTCCTAAAAATCTGAACTGACTGGGCAGACTTGGTAGTTGCTAACACTGTTCTTCCCCTTTGGGAAATCAACCATCCTACCGAAGAGGTATTATTGTGCTGTGGGTCTTGTCGAGAGGATGGAATGGGAGCATTTGCACATTCTCAGTGATTTGCTAGGCCATCTCAGGATCAGTGCATAGGTGCACAGATGAGATTAATCGTGGTGTGACAGCAAGGACACACAGCTAGACGGCTGTGTGGAGCATGTGCACGCCATTCCTATGTGACCCTCATAAGGCACATGCCCACCTCTGCCATGAAAAACACAGCAGTACCCATTTGAGTCTTGAGGTGTAGGGGAACACATAGGCATTCTCTAAACTAGAAACCACTGTTAAATACCAGGCTCTCAGAAAGAAAGCATGAATCACATTGTTAGGCAAACAACCAAGGCACAGCAAGGCAATCTTATCAGTTAGACAGTCCTTATCTACCTAGGAAACTTTACAGGCCACATTCCCAAAACCAGTCAGGCTAGCCTGGGCAGCAAGCCTTTCAGAAGATAGCCCCAGGTGCAGACTGCTCCAGCACTTCCTCTACAGGGTTGCATTTTTGCTTTTGTATCCAGTCGGTAAAAATGCACAGAACCCTGACTGACAGGGATGTGAGCTGGACTATTAGAGGTCAGACTTTGCACTTGATGAAGACATTTAGAACCAAAGGTAAATCTGAAGAATTCCCTGGAAAAAAATTCTGAGTATGACTTCTTAAAATTATAGATTATCATAGTTTGTGCTATATTTTGTGATTTTGTGCATGCAAGACTGCTTCCAGAATTTTCAGACTTAGTTACTATACAGTTGAAATTGGATCTTGTTGCCAACAACTTAAATTAGATCATGCTATCTGGTTATTGAACAATTATATCTGTGGGTGAATATTTCTGGAATAGCTGGGACCTTTCTCTTACATTATTGAAAGTATGAATACCAAATTGGTTTTATCCAGAAATGGAATTAGAACTTAGTGACAGGCTACAATATTTCTTTTATAAAATAACTATTTTAGAACCATTTAGTCAAGTAAAATAATTTAGAAATTACAGCATCTCCCTGTTTTGAATAGTAACTGTTCTTTTAGAAAGTCAAATGAATTAAGAGGTACTAGGTAGGCGAATGAATAAAGATGGTAGGATGGTGGAGAACTGGCTAAAAGCCACTGAGAGTGGTTTCCTTCTGTGTAAAAATTCAAAGCTGCCTCAGTACAAAGTAGTCATCATTTCCTATGAGAATGCTACCCAAAATCTGGAGAAGGCAGCTTCTCTGATGGAGGGAAAGAGGAAAAGAAACTAAGAGTCTGGGTCTGGACTGGGAGACTGTCACAAGGAGCCATACCTCTGGGCTTGTTATCTGAAGTATTAAATGGTTCCTTTGCCACTAACAGGGGTTTGATCTTATGTGACATGAACATTCTTCCCTTCTTGTTGTGGCTTAAGTGTTATAGCTCTGGTTTGACTGACAGTGTTTTCTATATAGGGAATTTAAAATGCATTTCTATGGAGCTTAGCTAATAGGCACCAGTGTACCCCACACACAGTGTGTGTGTTTGTGTATGTATGTATGTATGTATGTATGTATGTATGTATGTATATTTGTGTGTGTGTTTGTGTATGTATGTATGTATATTTGTGTATGTGTGTGTGTGTGTGTGTGTGTGTGTGTGTGTGTGTGTGTGTGTGTGTGTGTGTGTGCCTCGTGTTTGTTTCCTGTCTCTCACTTGCTTTTTCTTGCTCTTGTTCTTTTTCATTCCTGGAGTGAAATTCTGTCAACATTGAGCAGCTCACGGAAGATGGAGTTTAGAAAAGCATTCCTTGTCACTCACTCTTTTTCATCCAAAAACTAGGCTGTCTCCTTGGGTAGAGAAGTTTCCATAATGAGAGCTACACACCCCAGCACCCTTCTTCTTTCATGTAAACATATCTTGTCTACATTCCAGGATTTGTTGATAACTGAAGACCTCTTCTGTCAAATGCTATAGTAGTCAAGTAGAAACTGCCAAAAGCAGTGTTTGACAGGAGCATAAAGGGATTGGTTCCTATTTCTCCATGGCAGACACAGAAAGGGATGATGGAAACATTCAAAGATGTAATCTTGTATTCTACAATATGCATTTATTGAAATAAACAATGGGAATGTATAAGATCAGAACTAATGAAGGTTAAAACTATTTAATAAGGTATCTGTCAGTCAGAGAATATATATATATATATATATATATATATATATATATATATATATATATTCACATAATTATGTCATTTATGCCCGAGGCATAATTTATATGGAGCTAATAATGAACAGTACATGGTTCCTTATTAATTAACCCTCACTCTGGAAAGAGGCAAGAGTATAGATAATGAGGATGAGTGAGCAGGCAAAATCAGTGCACTATGAAAGGCTGGTATGCATTGAATCTGGAACAGGCAAGCTGTTCTGCAACACGCTAACATGCTGATGCTGAAGATGTTCAGGGTTAGCCCAGGCAAAGGGCAAAAGATTCCTCAGCTTGGAGGACAGGGAAAGGGGACTTGACAAATAATTCTGCACAGCCAAAAAGAATCAAGGACTCATTCCAAGACGCACAGCACCCTGAGCATAGGTCAGGTCAGTGTAGCTGAAGTAGAGTCTGGGAACTGAGGGTCAGAATTGAGGCACCAGACAGAAGAGGAGATCTGATCCCAAAGAACCTGGCCACTATGTTAACATGGTTGAAATTTCTTCTCATCTTGATATTTTCCCTCCAATATCTCAGCCATGCTTAAGGGCTCCTCTTAGTCATATAGTAGGTGCTGAAAGCCATGAGCTGCATGTAGTCATTTTTGTGTACACAGTGAACCAGTGTAGCAGGCATCTAGGGAATAAGAGGCAGAATATTTGTGTTATAATTCCCCTAGGTAATGTTGGGGCTACAATGTCATGAATATCTCCATAAAATCCAACAGACAAAAGGAGCATAGATACTGGACAAGTCATGAAATTCTGTTTACAGATTGAGGTTTAAGACTTTTAGTGGGAAAGAATACATCCCCATATAACATGATGAGTTGGAATATTATAAGAAATGTGTAGAATGCAGGACTCTCAGGGAAATGAGCCATCATTCTTCATGGACAATTCTAGTAATGCGGTTTAGCACCAGGACTTTGTGCTGCAAAATCTGATGTGTGTGTGTGTGTGTGTGTGTGTGTGTGTGTGTGTGTGTGTGTGTGTGTGTGTGTCATCTGTCTGCCTGTCTGTCTGTCTACCTTCCTCAGGTGATTGATGAATCCTCAGAAAGCTTGTTTATTTGACAGGGCAGAGTACACTGAGCCAGCCACTCACCAGCTCTCCTCTTAGAACTCTCTCTAGGCTGGCATTCCAGTCCCTTCTTCCTCCTAAGCCATCTGTCTGAACTTGTATGCTTAGTACTCCAGGCCTGTCCTCACATCCCTTCATCAAGGGTATAGGAGAGGTTCCAACCTGCAAAGGAACAGAAGATTGAATCAGGGTGATGCTTCTATTGTCAGTTCTTTCTTCTTCTTTCTCTGGGTTGGATATCACTACTTACTCCCAGAGTTGTCTGACAGTATTGCCTGGGTATTTACTCAAAGGAATCTGGTTAGTATATTACAGTGTTGCTTGCACATCTATATTTATTGCCTCAGTATTCATAAAATCCAAATGGATCCAGCCTAGAAGACCATCAATGCATGCTGAGTGGATAAAAGATTGTGGGGTAGAATTTTATTCAATGGAAATTTTATTTGACTATAAAGAGGAGTGAAATAATATCAATGGCAAGAAAATAGATGGAACTGAAGATCATTATGTTAAGTGAAATAAGCCAGACTTAAAAAGATAAAGGCCACATTTCCTCTCAGACACAGAATCCAGATTTGCAGACATCTATTTATATAGACACATATATTTAATTTAAATGAACACAGAAGTTTATTTTTTTAATTTCAGTGCTGTTTATTTTCTCAACATTTCTTGCCACTGGCCATGCTTTTGGTGACAAGGTTAAAAAAATAAATAAACCATCTAGTCTCATCACACCCAAATTTCTTATTTTCTAAATATTTTATAAGTTTAACCTTGTGCATTTAAGTCTGAGATCCATTTTGAGTTAATCTTTGTATAATACACTGTGAGATGTAAAATGCTCTCCTTTCCTTTTCTCAGTTGTTTGGAACAGTACCTGTGAGATGACCGTGGTGAAAAGGCATCGGTGCATCCCAGTTGGGTCTCTTTCTTGAGTCTCTTTTGGAATTACTGGTCCATGTGTCATTCTTTCTATCAATACAAATTGACTTTGCTTACCACTGCTATACCATAATCCTTGAAGCAGACAGACTGACTCCTCCCACTTTGTTCTCCTTTGTCAAATTGCCTTGAGTGTTGTCATTCACTTGCTCTCTCATACAAAATTTATGATAATCTTATTTATATTTGTAGAACAATCTTGCTCAGATTTTTATAGGAGTTCTATTAAATCTTATACCCAGTTGGGGAGAATTTTTATATTTCCTATATTTACTCTTTTCATTCATGAATGTATTTTCCATGAGTACACTTATTTACATCTTTGAATTATTTCATCAATGGTTTTATCAGTGTTTTCAGCAGACACATCTTCTGTTTTATAGATTTGTAGCTATGTATTTTAATTTTAGGTAGTCGTATTACTGCATTTTAATATACCATATGTTTATCAATAGTACATGAAAATATAACTGGGTAGTTTTTATCTTTTAGGCTCAGAGAAACCTAAGAAGTTAGAAAGATATCTCACATAGCTCTAAGGTGTGAAATTGTGCTATTAGTATTAGTGGTCATTTAACTGAGTGAGTAGTTTTAAGAATGGGTATATAATGTGCATTTTTCCTAAGCATTGTTTTTAATCAGGAGGCTACAGTTAATGAATCATCCATTCAAGGAAGTCAAGCCTAAGCATGTACCAACTCTTTTTCCATGGCTCGTTGATGCCACTGGGGCAGAGGTTGCAGGTTATTACATTATCTCAGACCATTGGCTCCAAAGTAGTTTAACTGGTGACTTGGTTAACGAGTGAATCCTTCCCTAAGGTGATCAGAGAACATTCCTCATCTTCTTCCACCCTCTTTCTCCTCTTCCTCATCCTCTTCTTTTGAAAGCCTTTAGAGAACTGGAAAACTTAGTCCATAAAATTAAACACAAGAGACAATGACTCTTTTAATTTTTGGTGTAATCAGCAAGATAGTGGTTGTCATTAGGGACTATAATTTGGAAGTATGTCAAATGCATGTGAAAACGTATGAGAAATATATCTTTCTGCCCATTCCTTCCTATACCATAGATGGTTTGAGCTTTTGCTCCATGTGATTGTGCCCCTAGTCCTAACTGCTAATTCTGTGTCCCCACTGACTTGAAACCAAGCAGCAGTGCTTGCCTGTGTTTTATACTTCTGTGGTTTTCAGAGGTCCCTACTTCTGGAGGCAATAGTGTAACAGCAACAGACACACACAAAACGGACCACTCTCCGTATCGGGACTGCTCTGATTATGAAATATCCCTGTTGGGTCTGTACATGATAACATGGTGTCCAGTGCTGGAGACATTTTCAGAAACTGCTGTGGTTATTATCTGAATCTCTTGGGCATTTTTATGCCTCCTTTAATTGTCATTCCCTGAGCATTTTTGTCATTGTCAGAAGAGTTCAGGTCACTTAGGGCTTTTTCATTTCAGATTCAATTTTCTATTTCTTCTACTTTTAGACTTTCCAAGAAATAGTTTTTGGTGGATTTCATTTAATCTTCCTCAGACCTTGGCTTAATGACTTGTGAGAGGTCATCCTGTGTGTCGCTCATTCTCACTTTTACATCACCTTCCACAGCTATGAGAACGCAGGCGCTTGATTCCCCAGGAATTTTCTTCTTCATTATACTCCTAGGCAGCTTAGCATTATTTCCAACTGTCTGCCTTCTAATACACAGTATTTTTTCTTTTTCATAAATCACAGGATAAGATACATTCTCAGTGTTAGTTTTTAAAACATATGATTTTATTTTTATTTAAGTCTATGAGTGTGGGGGATATGCGCACGTGTGTGCAGGTGTGTGTAGATCCAGAAGCATCCAGTCTCCCTGGATCTGGAGATACAGATCATTCTGAGCCACTGGACATTTGAGTCCATAGTGCTGAGACTAAACTCAGGTCCTCTACAAGAGCAGCATATGCTTTTAACTGCTGAGATACCTCTTCAGCCCCTTCAGTGTTGCTTTTATTTTAAGTTTAGATATTTGGAAAGAAGGCCAGATATTAACATCTGGGCACCTAGAGCAATTGCACATCAGTGGTGGCAATAAAGGGCATAGAATACTTGGCAAGGCTACATTTTGGTAGAATGGTTAAGATTTTCTTTTTCTGCCCTCATAGTTTTGCATATCTTATCATTTGGGCCCTTAGAAGAAGTTTTACCTGAGCTCTGCTTGTCATATATCTACTTTGTTTCCCCAATTAGAGTGTATCTTCCTACAGAAAAGTATCTTCAAGAATTTCTTCCAGAGCCCCAAGGCCAGAAGAATGATGCTAATTAGTAGATTGTAGACACTCACAATTGAAGCCGAGCCTGAGTCTGCTGTGCATGGACCAAATGACGAGGATCCACTCCTTCTTCTCCAAGAACATCTAGTGTTTTAGAAGGATAGAAAGTACAGGGAAGTGTGAGTTCAGGAGAGCGCTTTTCCAGCCTGCAGTGATACTGGGTTCATTCCCCAGAAGCACAAGCAGCAGAAACAATTAACAATAAAAAAAATATGAGCCATGAAGAAGATAATATCAAAGGACTTGATGAGAAATCAGGATATAAATAGACTAATAGTAGATATAAGTATATATATAAGATATAAGTAGAGTAATAGTAGATATAAGTATATATATATAAGATATAAGATATAAGTAGAGTAATTTTCATAAACAAATTGGTATTTAAGTCAAGTCTGTGAGAAAGAATAGGGTGAGGATTTAGAAGTCGGGATGTTAAAAGGCAAAATTTACAACCTGATTATAGGAATTGCTATTAAAGTACCAAGTATGACTGACAGGGAGCCCATTTTCAGATCACATATAGTCTATAGAAGTGGAGCATCTATGTGAAAACTCTCCTGTGGCTCAGATGGTCCTGATGATAGACATGCTAGGTGACACCTTACTCCCTAGGCCATCTTTCCTGGGGTCTAAGATGGATTGCATTGCCTCAGGTTCCCGCTGATGGCTGGGATATGGTAGGAAATAGGACTGGAAGGTGAGGAGAAGGCCAAATTAGAAGGATATTGAGGCCAGCATGTGACTTATTTTGTGAATAATTGAAGTTGTATTAGTCAAACTAAGGCAGCTGTGGAGGAGCATCTGGAATGGGAGGGTAGTCTGGGAGCTCTTTTGCAGTCCTTGAAACATAAAGCAGAGAGGTGTTTAAGGAGATAAGAAAGAGAAAGCAAGGCAGAAAATAAACTTCTGTAATGCGGGAAGTATATATATAGCAACCTTATATGGTCTCATTCACTGCAATCTTCAATTGTTTTTATTGCTTTTCAAGTAAGGTGGATTCAGACAGCATAAAGCAGCCACGACTGGTTCAACAAGAGTGAGGAACAGTAATATGACTGTAAACGTTCTATATTTCCAAAAGCTGGGAAGAAAGAGGGAAGCAATATCACAAAAGACCTGTGCTTTCCCAGAAGCCTAAGATAACAAGCTAGCATAGAATTCCCAGCACACAACAGTCTCAATACAGTGTGAATGGCAGCATCATCTTCCCCAAAACAGAAAGGAAAAACTACAGCAGCATTGGCAAAGTGGAGGATTCAGAGGGATACTGCTTTCTGTGTATGTCCAGGAGGCTGTGCATTCAGAAGGAAGGGAAGAGTGGGCAGAAGAAACCTTGATCTGTTGTCTGGTGAAAAGTCATGGAGTTCATAATAGGACTCAGACTGGCCCGACAGTGGGAGGGCTGGCTGGAGGGAAGGCAGCAGGCAGCAGTAGGTTGCACTGAATACACACAACAGGATAGGATTTGTGATCTGTTCCATGCCCACTGGACATGAGGGCCACGCTGAATTCACCTGTGGAAAATAAAGTTCTTTCTTTTTCAAAGAAGTCATAGTTGACAAACAGCATGATTTCACCTTGGCTAGAAGGTGGGGGGCCGGGGCGTAGATGAAGCTGCGTTCTCGAGGTGCATAAGACCCTCCCTTCACTTCCTTTGTATTGAGAGGCTAAGAAAAAAGGGTGGTGGTGCTGGCCTATGCCATTTACTCGGTAAGTGGTGAGTGGCAGGAACATGACATAAGAGTCGATTGGATGATAGGTTTTGACATTCTCTTTCCAAATGACAGAATATAAAGTACATCTACTCAAAGCTATCCCAGCTATTGCTGCACTGAGCTTTCCACCTCCTGCCTGGGAGTTTCTTTACCTATTCAAGAGACAGCTGATTAGCATAGAGAAATGCATGTCCTTTCTGTTTGGCCCAGATTTGCTTTCTAAATTAGGTACAGAAGGAGTGAAAATTCTAGCAGATGGATTAATTTGCTAATTGTTCTACAATACTCTAGAAGGCATGTGCTTTGGGGTTTAAGTTTTTCCAACTCTAAAATAAGAATGCTAGCTACTGGTCTCCTGTACTGGAATGTCACAGCAAGCTGGGGAATAGTCTGTAAGGCACTTCAGCTATCTGAAATCAGTCTAGGGTCTTTATTCCTTTAATGTATCATTACAGTTTTCTGCAATAGGACATGACAGCTTTATTATTACCAATGATTTGGGTTCGCAGGCATTCAGACTCACATTTGGGGCTTAGAAAATAGCTGGTGTCTGTTGTGTGGTGTGAGTTCCTCTGGGGAATGGCAGAAAACACGGCTGAGGCTCCCCAGCATTGTCTAGAAGCAGTGTCTCCCTCCACCTTTCAGGCTGCAGTGAAATGGTGTTGAACAGAACTGTCCCCATCGCTCATTGCATGCGATTTCTTTCTTGTCACCAATCCTTTTCTCATTAGAATATCTTTGAAGTGTGATGTGAAGTCTTGCCAACCTTGTGGGTAATTGATTTTTTTTTTCTGACTTTGCTTTTTGGAAGCAAGAATTTAGCACCTCAGTTACAGCAGCGTTTATTTATCCTCATTTATAATTTATAAATGCAGAGAGCAAATCCTAAGTACAAATGCTGCTGCTTATCCACAGTAATGGATGTAAAGGCTTACAGATACTGTGAAATTATATGAATCTATAGTTAGGGGAGGGTTAGTGAATAGCCATCATTTCCCTCTAGATCGTTTTTATCCATTCTTATTCTTGATACTTAATAGTAAATGATAAAAGGGTCACAAAAATGATTGATTAGATGCTAAGAGAGCCAACCTTTTACAGTGTGTCTCTCTGTGTGTATGCTGTCTGTGTGCACGTGTATTTTTCTGTATGGTTGTGAATGTGCACACAGATGTAAAAGGAAAACCAAGAATGGTCCTTGTCTTTTGCTCTGTTGGAGGGATGGCCTCATGTTCTTTCACACTGTGTAGACCAGCCTAGCTGGACAGCAAGCTTCTGGGGATTTCCCCACTTTCCTTCCATTTTTTCTTACCTAAGGAGTATTGAGATCACAAATGCCTACTACTGCATCCTGCTTTATGTAGACTCTAGGATCTGAACTCAGGTCTTTAACAGTTGCACAAGAAGTGATTTGTCTACAGAGTCTTGTTCCCTGCCTAGGAGCCATAGTTTTCTGCCTCTCCATTGCCCACACCCCCCACTTCACACACACTCTCCTCTCCTTAGAGCTAAAGTACTTTAAAGCACTTCTTATATTCATTATCTCCATTTCCTTCATACACACACACACACACACACACACGCGCGCGCGCGCGCGCACACACACACACACACACACACACACACTTTAACTTACTCTAACATCTTCCATGTTCATTCTCAGCCACATTGGACAATTCTATTGCATCCTTTCTATAAGTATATTGTTAAAATGTTCATTCTTAATATTTTTATTAAGAATAACAACTCCATAGGTTCACCCCTAGGCTTAAGAAATAAAATCACAATAACAAGTGTTCTTAAAGACTCCATTCCTTCCCCCAACATTCTACTTCTCTCCCTAGGGACAAGTACTGTCCTAAGATAGGTAGCTCTATGTGGACATAAAGACTCAGTTTGTCTTCCACATGTGTGATCCATCAGTTCCATCCAGACAAACACCATTAGAAGTATGCCACACTGAATATGGGATTATTAACTGTAGCAAAGTTTAGGTTAGCACACATGATGGAGGTTCTCAAAGTTCATGTTCACTAAGTGGTTAAGAAACCTATTGCTTGGATTTGGGCTTTTGGGGGAAAGGCCTGAAGGGGAGATTTTTCTCTAGGTTGAATGTAGGAATATTTGTTTCAATGAATCTTATCTATGGCATGGCTAAGTTAAGAAGCAGCAGACAAATAGTTTTGGCCAAGAGGTATTTGGTAATTTATAGATAGTGTTTTTTCTATGTGTAAACAAAATTATAAGATGACCTTATTTTATCTCTTTTAATAATGTCCTCATAGCAAACTTGCTGAAGGTTTATATTTAGGTGATGGTTTATATAAAATAGCAGGATAGTGTGTCCCTGTTGTGAATGTCAGGGCAGCTTATAAATGACAAGGGTGGCTTTTCCCTCTTTCTTATTAGACTTGAACAAGCTGCCAGGGTGTATTTAGGCGCAGGGAGTAGAAATCCTATCTAATGTAGAGAACGTGACTCGGGTAAGTGGCAAAGGGACTCCCTAATGTGTTTGGTGTTACTGTAACGAAACACCTGATGGGAGACAACGCACAGAGAAAGCTGGCTTATTTGACTTGCTATTCTTATTTGAAAGTCCAATGAGCACAGTGCCATGAGGGCTTCCCTTGCTCTGTCACAGAGAAGACAGCTTCATACTGCATGTCTGCATGCAAGAAACAGAAAGGGAAGAGGCCAGGCAGGGAGAAGAGGAAGGAAAGAGAGATCTTAGAGTCAAAGAGAAAGCAAGGAACCACAGAGGGTCCAGGCTCATGTTCCATGGTGCCGTCCCCCGACACTCACAGAGTGTGTGTGTTTCTTTGTATCGCTATCTCACTCAGTTGTCTCTCTCTGAGGAAGTAATTCTGAGAGAATGACGTTACTTCCTTTCTATGGCATGCCCCTGTGACGTTATATAGAAGTCCTTCCTAAAAGCATGGCACAGGAGTCCCAAATGGCACGTGAGCCTGTGGGTGGCATACTCAAACCATATCACAAGAACACAAGCACTGGACCCAGAACTGGCAGGGTTCCCCATGCAGCCATGGACAGCATTACTGCCAGTGCTTTGGTGAACCACTGCAAGTTAAGGCAACACAGAACCACTCTGGAAATTGCTCTTATTTCCTTTGCTGCTTACTCCTTTAATTGCCCGTGGTGTTGAAGTTCCACAGCTGAAGAATCCCACTCAGCCACCGCTGTCTAGCAGCCCACGGACCCTTCCAACATCATCTTTTTGCTAGTTTGAACATGCCATTGACTCTTGATCTCTCTCTAGCCTTCAGTTGCCTTGATCTTTCTGACATGTTCCTGCTTCTCGACCTAGGTATCTTTAGGTACTTCAGCTTGACTCATCCACTTATCTGTAGCCTAAATTTAATGTTTCTGGTACCAAACCCTTGATAGCACTGTGCTGGGTCAGCAGTACACCTTCACTTAGACATGATGTTGCTTCACGCCTCCTCAACACAACCATTCATAATCCAGTTATTCTGTCTGTCAGAGAGGTCCTCTTCCCCTTTCTGCTTCCGTGTAAAATCTTGCACAGAGCCTTCTCCGACCCCTCTGGAGGAGATGGACTGATCCTCCTGATTAACCCCATTAGTCCATCTGTTCCTCTGTTAGCACAGCTGCCTCATTTGTTCACTTACCCCTTACTACCAGCACCAAACGTTAAACTCTTCAAGTTCAGAAACCTTATCTTAGTATTCTTTACGTACTAAGACCTGTGTATCCAGCATAAATAGCTGGATATATATATCCACCTCACTAATCAATGCTTGTTAAACATCTTGCTGTATAAGGATCTCTCTCTCCTCTGTCTCTTACTTTCTCTCTCTCTCTCTTTCTCTCTCTCTCTCTCTCTCTCTCTCTCTCTCTCTCTCTCTCTCTCTCTCTCTCTCTCTCTCTGTGTATGCATATGCACTATGACATGTGTACAGAGCCAGAGGACAACTTTTGGGAGTTGGCTGTCTCCTTCTATCAAATGGGTCCCAGGATCTAACCTGGGTTGTCAGACATGAGCGATGAGCAAGCGCCTTTACCTGCCAAGTCATCTCGCTGGCCTCATCTAAGGATTTCTGTTAGAATTTTTCTAGTCCTAAAATAACCAGAAATTTGATCTTTTAATAAAAATATTAAGCCAAGTATGTTATGTGCTTGTATTTTGTTTTACTGAGAAAATACATTTTTCAAAAGCATTGAGACTGATGTTAGGTGAGCTGAGTAGTGTTTTTCCTTTCAAATTACATATTTTCAGAAAGTTGGTTTTTATTTTGGCTATGACTCCTAATAATTTCAGCAATATCTTTCTCGGTGAAATACACATTTTCCATTTTACCTATAATTTTTACCTACAAATCATGGCTCTTCTACCCTTACACTTAAGGAAATGTCAGACTCTGAGGTGGGTACCAGGACTCCTGCTTTTCAATTGAGTGTTAATTTCCCTAGACCTAGCTGGATTTTGTGAGGGAGATGAGTTTGGATGAAGTATAGTATAAGGTGAGATCTGACCATGCTCGTCTTACAAAGTTGGGCAGCTTTTTTCTATCCCCCTCTTCCTCTTCTTTGTTTTTGTTTTCTAAGACGGGGTTGCTCTATGTAGCTCTGGATGTCCTGGAACTCACTGTGTAGACCGGGCTGGCTGGCCTCTAACACAATAGCTCCACCTGCCTCTGCCTCCCAAGTGTTGGGTTTAAAAGTATGCACCACCATGCTCAGCTTACATTTTGCTTTCAAAAGACCTTTATTTAGAAATAATTAAGTATTAATTGGACATTACAAAGGTCCTTTTTATGCCTCATTTGGCTTCCCTGTTCCTATGAATATGATAAATGAAATAGAATGAGAAACACACACACTAAATGCCCGTCACCTTCCTAAATTTGACCTTGTAGGGAGCTCTGTTAGATGCAAACACCAGAACTGTTTTAATGGGCACTGACAGTGTTCCTCAGCAGGCATAGAGTCAATGTGGATGTCTCGGCAGGGGAACAGCTAATCTAGAGGGGAAACAAGGCATAGGCAGAGTGTATATGAGGGGAATTGTCAGGACTAGGCAGCTAGGAGAGGAAGGCAGAGTATTGATCTGAGAACAGATCATTGTTTGCACATTTCCTATGTAAACAAGGACTCCTGCAGCCTGGCTGATTATCACCTTTCATGTTTTCTCAAGCTGGAGTCCTTTGAAATGTCTGCAGGTTCCTGGTGGCAGTCACTGTGAAGATAACAGCGGGGGTGTCACTTTAACTCTGGAAACCTTTTTGTATGGTTGCTTAAGGAAAACTGACAAACTTTTCATCAGCTTTATCACTAAGATTGGGTGCTCAGGAAGAGAACTCAGCCTGGCAAGTAAGTTGGACAAAGTACAGTTTCCATACTGAAGTCATAGTCCTGCTTTATTGAACCACTAATGGCGAAGGTACAGAAGTCTGTAAATGGTGTGCAACCCGGAGGCCTGGGGATGTGATCTGCTGTGTCTTGTGCTCTTTCTAGATGGACAGGGCCTTCTCAGGGCACAGGCTATGTGTCAAGGTGGGGACAGTCTCCTTGTGTTCTTTTACAGCACCTTCCATCTGGTTCCTGACGTGATGCTCTAGGCTATCTCATAAAGCCACAGTCCCGTCTGATGTCACTTATATCAGTCATATCACTGAGTCAGAACATAGGAAATAAACATGGGAGGGACTTCAGTGAAACCTGGGTAACCCTCTCTGGCTAAGGAAATTGCTAAAACTCTTGATCTCATTGTAAAGCTCTTAATGGAGATTAAATGATGTTAAAAGCCGAACCTCTCTCGGATTCACTACTCCACAGGATAACTGCACTTACATCAGTCTTGAGACCCATTAAGTTGCTTCTAGGGGGAAAATGTCTCACCTTTCTACAGAGAAGAAGTTCATATTAAAAAATAATAAAGTGGAAGGGACTGCAACAAGCCTAGTATATTTTTAACTTTCCCTGGGGGCATATAAAAAAGGTTTGATAGCAAAGAGACTGGTCAAACCAGGAAAAACAGTAGAGAAAAAAAAGATATGGTCAATAAAGTGGTGAATTTTTAGATTTCCCTTCTTTTTGTTAAGAACTGGATGACAATGGAGGCTAGTAAGATGTACAGAACATCTTAGGTCCATGGCCATTTATATCACGTGTCCCCATCTCTATCTAATACAAATGCACGCTTTAATAGAACCCTTGGAAACTCCTCTGATCTTTTAGTTCAACATGGCCCTTTTTACACAGTAAGCAATTCAAATGTATTTGGTAGTCAGTTGGATACAGCTGTATCCAGCCACATGAACTGGATTTGAGAAAAAATACTTCATAGTGACACAGCGGTACTACCTCACATATGCTCTGTGTAGGAATCCCACATGCTGGCCTTGGGGGGGGGGTGCAGATAGCTCTTGCCTCGAAATCATAAGGATCTAAGTTTAATCCAAGAAACTTCATTTTTAAAACATGGCTATATATAGCAGCACACACTTGCAATCCCAGCAGGAAGGAGTCAGGGAGGGGTGGATCTCTAGGTCTGGGCAGCCGTCGGTGGACACATGCCTAGGCTTGATGAGTCCTAGGGTACAGAGAAATTTGCCTGATGCTTACAGTCTCATGTTTGCACTCCTAACATATATTGTCCTGAGATCCATTGTGCCCACCTCCATGCCAGGCACCTTCATGTCCATGGCTCTTTTCATCTCCCAGGTACCATTCTGTTCAAATGGGAATGTGAGGGGAGCTTTTCAGATTAACTGTTTACATTCCCTCTGTGTTTCTCCCTGAAACTCACCAGGCTTCATAAGACTCCCCTTGATCCTCTAACCAAAAGCAGTGTTCCCTACCCTCTCCTTTCCTCTTCCCTTTCCAGCTCCCCTTCTGTTCCTTCCCTGTTCTCTTTTAAAATAAACTAGGATTGGGGAAGATAAGGATATGACTTACAGTTATCCATCAGAATCTGTAGGCTGTTAGCTTCAGGGCCCCAGATGATGACTAATTTAGGAGATGCTTATGTCTCTTTTATAAAATGGCATCATATTTTACATGTAATAAACATCTTCCTTTATAGTTTAAATAATTTCTGGATCATTCATAATACCTAGTTCAATTTGTTATTTAAATAGTTCTCCTGGATTGGGGACTAAGAATAAGTAAAAATAATCCATATATGATTAATACAAGCACAATTTTTAAACAATATTTTCAGTCTATTGTTTGAATCCACAGATGTGGAACCAGTGATTATAGAAGGCCAAATGTTTGATTTAAATTCTAAGATGCAATTTAGAGGTCAGGGATGGGATCTTAAGCTTGGGGTTCTGGTGGTCATCATGCTTTTGCCCAACTCCATCGTCACTGTGCACAATCTTCCTTCCATTTCTTGTCTTTGATGACATTGCCATTCTGATCTCTCTCCTACCGTTCCACCAAGTTTGACTCCCAATGATGGGAAATCGAACTTGCTGTAATAACTATGTCAAGTGCTTTACATGCACTATTTCACTTTTCAACCCAAAACCTCTTCTGGGAAGGCCCTGTTGTGTTGGGAGACAAAGGCTGAAAGAAACCAAATAAGAGGGTCTCAGATGGCCTGACCCCAGGAACCCTGCTCTTAATCACTGAACTGTATCCCAAAGATAAAGGATATAAAAGATATGCAAGTACTCAGCAAACCACAAATTGACATAGGAAGTTTCATTTAGTGCCAGGAATTGGAAGAGCATATGCTTGCCTAGGCAGATAGTTTGGAAAATGTAGGCAGAAATCTCTTGCCAAAGCCCCAGCCTATGTCCAGTTAAAGATCAGCACTTCTAAAAGAACCCTAGTCTCTCTGCTGAGTCTTCAGATGTATGTGCTGCCATTTTAAATAGAGTTCCATTTCCTAAATCATGAAACCAGACCCCAGGCAACGTTCTTGGGGGTTACTCCCCCTCTGTCACCTCATGTAATAAATCTCCTAGTCTTGTGGATGATGTCTATGGTGGCTTGAACGAGTATGTTCCCCACAAGCTCATGAATTTTAACACTTGGTCCCCAGTTGGTGGTGCAGTTTGGGAAGGCATAGGAGGCATAGCCTCACTGAAGGAAGAGCCATGCCACTGGGGCAGGTTTGGAGAGTTTAATACCCTGCCCTGCTCCCACTTCTCTCTGCTCCATGCTTGTAGTGAAGGACGTGAGCCCTCGGCTCCTGCACCAGCCCACCATGCCTGCTGTCTTCTTGCCATGATTGATTATTACCCCTCTGTGGCCATAATCCTGAATAAACTCTTTCTTCTATTTATTTATTCATGAAAGAAATAGAAGAGTAACTAATACAGTCCAGTATTCAAGAAATAATTCTGGAACCCCCATCCCCCCTCTTCTTTGGCCCTATTGCCTCAATTCAAATATTTCCTTATTTACAATAGTGTAATGATCACAGAACTGCTATTCCTAATGCCAGTCTATAATTTATTCTCATACTGTAATTCTAGTCATGTGGTCTTGAGGTTAAAAATTAAGATGCTAGCTGATTCCCTTTTGTGAGGTTAGATTCCCACCATGGTATAAAAGTCCTTTGCTGTAAACCTTCCCCACTGCATCCCTGTTGCTCCTTATACTCTGTCTCTTCCTTGATTACCCATCCTGCCTCCTAGGTCATCCTGCATAGCCAGGAAGGGGAAGTTAGCAGGAAGTGCATGCAGTGTCCTAAGGTCAATGCAGAGAACACATTTGGGAAATGATGAGTAGTATTGAATTAAAAAAAATATTAAATACATGCTTTGTGAAATCTCTTTGGGCATGCAAACAATAACTTCTATTTAGGAAAACTATTTACAACCACAATACTGTGAAATGTTTTTTTAGCTAATATCATAATTGTCCCTCTCTGAGCAGTAATAGTGACCCAGGGTTTGACAACAAGTGTGAGACACTGAAGGAAGCATAGGCAATCACCAGGAAAACCACTCAGGTTGGGTGGGCTGGAACCATGACATTAACAAATATTGTCTACAATACTAAATTTTATTTTGTCAAAGAGGAATATAAAATACATTCATTTGTTGTTGGTCTTCCTATATTTTTCTACTACTAATTTATTTACTTTTTTATTTTTCAAAGCAAGTTTTCTCTATGTAGCCCTGGCTGTCCTGGAACTGCTCTGTAGATGAGGCTGACTTCAAACTCAGAGATACACTAGTTTCTTCCTTCTGAGTGCTGGGATTAAAAGCATGTGCCACCACCACCCAGCATTATTTTTCTACATTTTGACTCTGTTTCCATTCTCAGAGATATGTACAAAGAGAGGTGGCTTTGTTGAAAGCATTTTATAGAGTTTCTAAAGTAATTCTGCACGATGTATACTTTCTCTACTCCTCTTATATAATAACTACCATCCAAAAGAAAGCTCCCCCCCTGCCCCCGCTGCCCTGCCTTTGTGTGTTAATGCCTGCCTTGTAAATGGGAAAGGGAGAAGGCTATTTATTTTGTCTTGACTAACAATAACAATTTCATTTTAAACCTCTGTTATTTCACTCAGCTAACAAAACTCTTCTAAGACCCCATGAGGATCTTGGGATATTTCTCGTTGGTTTTCTCTGGGGCATGGAACTAGGGACAAGCAAACTGGCTGATGTCTGAGCTGGGGAATGGGATACCAGATGCTACTCCTAGAGAAGAAGCACGCATGACTCTTAGTGGCCACGGGTATCTGAGAAGGAAGCACTTTCTCAGGTTGTCACTGCTTACACCAGGCAGAGTATCCTCCCTAGCCCACCCCACCCTAAGATGGAGGTGGGAAATGTTCCATACTCACCTTTAAGCCAAAGCATGAGCCATACCCAAGTCTGATATTAACACATCAGCTTTGGGAAGGAAGCCGAGAACCGGGTTATGAACACATTGGGCTTCGGGAAGCAAGTCAGATCCCCTACCTAAACCTGTCTCTTGGTTTTGGAGAATGGAGATTGGTGGCTTGCCATCGAGGGTATCATAAAGTGTAGTGAAGCTCCACGTAAAGCAGGAGGCTCATCCTTTTACCATCTACCCGACACAAAGCCTTTTTGAGACTCCCAAAGAGGGCCCTGGGTAACTTTCTTTGTCTCTGAAAGTTCTTGTTTCTCTTCACCTTTAGAGCAGTGTTTTCTATAGTTTGCTTTGCTCTAGGAGATCTGAGGCCCTTGGTCAACACTCTGTCCTTCCCTTCCCTATGCCGACAAGACCTGTAGCACATTTTATCTGGAAGGCGACAGCTCCATTTTGCTTCTTTTTGTGCTGTTTTTCTCTGAATGAAATTGACAACATCTTGCCCAGAGCCTCCAGACCCTGTGCAGCACAGCACAGCATGGCGTGTGATTCACAATGACCTCACCTTGTAGCTGATACTTGGCACTCAGCAGCTCCACCTGCAATTTGTGTATGACATTGTGCTTATTGTGTAGCTTCGAGCATTGCTTAGCTTCTAAGCATTGTTCAATTTTAATTCGTCCCCTCCTTGTTAATTACCAACATGAATTTCTCTGAAAGCTGTGCTGCATGATCTCAGGACTGGATTCCTCTAGGCAGTCACTTCTCTGTGTCTCCCCCAGTACCACGCAGGCTTTGACTGCAAGAAGGATGCTGAAGTGACATTATGGTGCATGACCATGGCCATGGCTTGATTCTTAAGAGGAAAGATAGAACACAGTGCTTGGCATATGAGCATTCCTGCTGCTGCCACCATGCTCACTGACCTAGAGATGTTTTCTTTTGCTTTGAAAAGAAAAATGTTTCTCGGTTGATTAAAACTTTCACTTGCCAGGGCGCCTTTTAATTAAGATGTCTTAAACTTGATATACATGTATGTATAATCCTATGGCCTTTGCTCAGGAACACTTAAATGCTGCAGACACCATGCCCTGGGTCCAATTGTGGAACAACAATAACAAAAAGGCTTGCACGGTTGTACTTCGATATACAATGTTAGGAGAGTGTGATTTTCATGGCCAGTGACAAAAAATGGGACTGTGAGTCACAGCTGATTGAGAAGCAGAGTTCAAGCTAGAGAAACAATTCTTCTTTCATTTGAGATGCTGGATATGCTCATAAATGGAACGTTTCACAAGTTCTTAAACTAGGAAAATAAGATGCATTGGATCTACAGTGAAGGTGTGCCAGCAAGCAGTTTGGATTATTAAGGCTGTTGGACAGTATAGTCTGGTGGGTACAAGCTGAGGCTGAGAGTCAGCTGGAGCTGTGCTTGGCCACTGGCCCAGGCTGTGCACCTTGGACAAGTCACTTCACTGCTCTAAGCCTCAATTCTCTTATCTTTAATTGGGATAATAAGACTTACCTCATGGGATTAAATGAGATAATGTTTGTAAAGTGCTTAGTCTGATGTCTGGCCCGAAGTAAGTGCTCACTAAGTGGTCGTAATTATGAGAAATAGGAGGGTGTAGGAAGCCTTGCTTTAAGGGTTCTTGTTTTGCAGTGCCAGGGTGGCTCCTCACAGCACTGAGGAAGAAGCAAACTAGGGTGATCCCTCTGCAAGAGTTCACAGCTGACTCAGCTGCATCTCTGACTGAGGCATCGTACTTCTGGGAAATGGTTCTCCATTCTACCCAGGCACCTGGAGTGGGGTCCCATTATTCTGTCTTTGCACCTATTGACTCCATGTCTGCTGCCTGTGCCAAGTGACTTCGTCAAAGCTCCCTGAAGCCAGAGTCAAGGTGGCAAGGGGTGGGAATGGGAAGATCCTTGCATAGAGAGGACCTCATCTAGCAAGTTTTCTTTCCCAAGATCCACCAGTAAATGAAAAATCAAAAGCAAAGAGGGCAAAGAGCTGAGGGCTAGAAGTATTTCTTGTCTTTACAGTGTGTGCCATCATCATCATGATTAATCTCTATACCTTCATTTTCTGATTAGCCAACCCTAATTTATTTTTCCAAGTCTCTCTAGTTCTGCATCTATAGATGAAGCAGTGGTATAGGATGATTAAGGAAATGGGCTTACACAGGAGGGGCTGGAGGGAACTGCCAAGCTTGGGAGGCCTTGACTTAGGAGTAAGCAGTAAAGAGGCCCCATTGGGCTTTCTATGTGCTGAGAATCAGCTCTCAAGGACAGGGCACAGGGAAACCTCACAGGGCAGACCCTTGAGACATCTTAAAGCTGGTCCTGTCAGTTAGGGAAGATGAGTGAGCTCCTGGTGATGGTCTGGGTGTGTGCCCTAGCCATAGATGTTGGGACTCCTTGAAGAAGACAGTAGAGTCTATAACAGGAACATCCCCCTGAATCCAAGGTGCCCTGTAGAGGGAGAGGGCAAAGTAGAGCCTGCTTGGGCTCCAGACTCAATTCTGGTAGGAACTCTGTCCTGTGACAGAGTGACTAGGGACCTCAAATAGCACTCCTGGTTTTGCCTGGTCCACCTGTGAAGAAATATTTTAAACATCATTATTTTAGAGATGCTGTTTTGTAAATACACAATGCATTGTTGTAAAACTTGATTGTAGCTTGCAAGTGAATATATTTATATATATACTACTTGTTTGAAAGTTACTTACTTAACCAGGGAGATGGCTGCATTGGTAAAGTGCCTACAATACAAGCATGAGGGCATGAGTAGGGCATGTGTCTCTAACCAGTGCTGTAGGGTGGGAATGTGCAGGCCCTATGGCTGGCTAGCCCATCTAGCCAGAGGGTAAATGATGGATTCAGACAAACCCTGTCTCAAAAGCAAGGTAGGAAGCAGTGGAGGAAGATGTCTGCTGTCAACCCCTGGTTCCCACACATGTGCACATGGGTGTAAGGCACCCACATGCACATGTGTACACACACACACACACACACACACACACACACACACACATGCATGTATGAACGCACACATACACACCCAAATGTGCACATGCACACACACAAACACACACTTTCACACCCATGTACAAACACACACACACACTCACACACTGGGTGCCTGAAATGCACTACTATTTTTTGTAAGTTTAGGGGCATCTGTTCTCTGCTGATTCTAAGGAGGTGGTAATAGACTACATAGACACTTCTTGATGTGAGGTCTGAGCCACTGCTGTGTCAAGCAGCCTGGTGCCCTCACTACAGAGAGTCAAAAATGTGTTAGACTCTCACAGTCAAAGTCTAACAGAAATGCTTGGTGGCTGATTGTGGATTCCCTCTGAAAAGCCCCTGTCTCACTGATATTTGACTTGAGCATCTCTTAAGTTAGTCAGTGATAGCAGATGCTCACCCCTCCCTGCATCCACTCCTGCTGTCTCTTTTAGGGGCGCCCCTGAGGCTAAAGGGCTTGGCACATATCTATATGCTGCCTAATGAGTCCCATGGAGCATAGAAAACTGTAATCCAGAAGGAGGTGTGGGAACTGAGAAGCCCTCGAGGAATCTTTCAGTTGGATGTGGACTGGAGAGATTATAAAGCATCTGTCTGTTTTCAGATTATTGTACCTACTATGAAAGTACTCTCGACCTTGAACCAACTAAGTATGCATACCATGTAGATATTATAAGTACAATATAACAGTTTCTAAGGTGATTGATGATTCTCACTTCAAGAAAAAGCAGATGCAAACATGTATTTCTTTTTCTTCTTTTTTAAAATGTTTTTTGTTTTGTTTCTTTTTAAGATTTTTTGAGACAGGGTTTCTCTATGGAGCCCTGGCTATCCTGGAACATGCTCTGTAGACCAGGCTGACTTCAAACTCACAAAGATCCACCTGCCTCTGCCTCCTGAATGCTGGATTAAAGGTGTGCACCATGGCTGCCCTGGGTGCAAACTAGCCTTTTTATGTGCACATGAGAGTAGGACCTGGGAACTCTAGGGTCTTTCAACCCTAACAAGGGTTTGTTTTTGTCTGACTGTAATTGAAGATCCCATTGCTTTCTTCTGTAGAGACCATTGCCACCCTTTGCTGGGCCATACTGACTTCTTCTCCCATGTCTCAGACTGTCCTTTCCTGCTCTTAGTCTGAGTGGTTAGCGCAGTGTCCGGCAGGAGTTGGTGGGGAGTGGACTAGTATGGTGAGGAGTAGAGACAACTCTGCTGAGGGAACTGTTCTGCCATACACGATAAAGTAGAACCATGTGTCTTCAGCAATAAATCAGAAGTGAAAAATGATAGAACAGATGGCCCAGGAATGGTTTCTACATGTCTCATGTGAGCACCACAGTGGAGTTTCATGACACTTCCTACCAGGCACAGAGTGCTCTACCATCCTTGAGTTATGTGACCTGCTTCTTATGATAGTCACCTACTTCTACTCCATTGCCAACTCCAGGGTTTTGGACAGGGTTCCCCTAGAACATTATTCAATTTTACTTTGAGTTTACTATTGCCCCACAGTCCTTGATGCTAAAAATAAAAAAGAATTCATTAGTCATAAACACATACTGCTTGCGAGTGAAATCTTGGGCTTTGGAAACAGGTGCCGTGGCAGAAAGGACATTGAGATTCACATCAGAGAAGGGTTTTGGTGCCAGCCCTTTGGTTTTTAGGTTGAGAGGCAAGACTGAGCTTCTTTGAGCCTCTGGTGCCCAAATGGAGGTATGATTATAGCATCTTTCTGACCACATAAGATTAGTATATCCTAGGAAATAAAGTCTGTTAAAGCATACTACAAAGTAAAATATATATATATATATATATATATATATATATATATATATATATATCATGCTACTTGAGAGTTTGCATTTTGTGTGTTTTTAAGCCTGTAAGTCTATGCATTAACTTTCTATTTGGACATAACAAATTATCCCCAAACCAAGAAGTTTAAAACCTCGGTAGTTTAACACATCTCACAAGAGCTTGAGAGTAGTTGCTTAGCTTGGTGGTCTGGTTCAGTCTTTTATGAGGTTGCCATGAAGTTGTCATGCCTCTGTCATTTCCAAGTTTGACTACGGCTTCAGAATCCTTGTCTATACCCATTAGCTGGCCTGTCTCAGATCCCTACTGGGCATCTCTGGTGTTTCAGTTTATCACCTCATACTCTGTCCCAAAGAGCCTCCTGAATAGAAGAAAGGAAGAATAAAGGAGGGGGGAGAGAGAGGGAGAGAGAGAATATGAGAGTGAATACCTGAAGTAGAAGCCACAGAATGTTCACACATAATTGGACAAATGCCATACCCCCTTTTCTGCCTCCTTTTGCTAGTTACTCATATCAAACCCCAAGTACATCTGGGACAAAACAAATGGTAGTAGGAATACCAGGATGCAGCATTTGAGAAAGGCCATGTTGGAAGATGGCTGGCACAGTCCACATACAGGAATTGAAGCGAGGCTCCGAGGCTCTGAAGTGATGCGGACTCCAAGTGTCAAAGCACAGCTGACAATTATATCCATTTTGGAGAGCATTTGCAACTCTTAATAAGGGTAGGAACTCTTATATACTATCCTTTCCATGTTTCCCTGGGATGTTGTGTTTACCTCTAAGATGTGATTCAGTGTATGGTCTAGTGGTACAGTCAGTCCTTTGCCTGAAGCTTCATTTGCTTCCTTGCAGTCAAAAAGCTTGCTGTATGCTCCGGAGTGGAGTGTGACTGGCACGGTGGTGTTGGGGCTCTGCCCACCACTTCCTGACTCAGCAGACACTGCCTGTTTCTTTCCTCCATCTCTTGGCTTGCCTGCACATGGGGTGGAGAGGTCTTGCTGAATTTATTGCATCCTTGAATAGGTCCCTTTATCACTCACAAGGCCTGTCATTATGCTGCACTTCACTGCATGACCTGGTCTTTCCAAGAAGCTACCATCTTTTCTGTGTGCTGTGAAATCTGACAGCATTTTATCCACAGGGCTTGTCCTGCAGTCTTTCATGATTTATGAGCTTTTTGTAGACACAAATAGACTTTTGCAGGTGTTCCATTATTGTACACAGCTTTTGTGACCAAAAACGTCTACGGAGAAGGAAATGAGAGCACCCTTCCTGGTATCAATGCCAGTCCTGAGTACAGGAGTTCTAGTATCTACTGCACCTCTGGGGCAGCTTGTAGGCTCTGGCCGGTTTCATCTCCTGGGAGCTGAATGGGGACAGTACCCATGGCCACCGGCATATCTTAACAGATACTGATCCTTCCTATCATTGCCCCCTCCGGTTTTATTAATTTTTATTTATTTCCTTAGGTTTTGTTCTTCCCAAGATATAATAGCAGATGGGAACAGGGCACTGATATTTTACATCTGTTTTAATGGCATTTGTTTGTGGTTCAAATTACAGATCTTTAAAAAGATACCAGTTCCCACAGATGCATATAAACTGGCTTCAGATGGAATTTGTACTGAACTCACTTGTTCTCTCCTCCTTCCTCTCTCTCTGTCCCGTGTGTGTGTGTGTGTGTGTGTGTGTGTGTGTGTGTGTGTGTGTGTGTGTGTGTGTATGTGTGTGCGTGCGCACATGCGCATCTGAGTCTACATCTGTGTCAGCATCTGTTTAGTCAGAGAAGCCAACAACCTTGAATGTCAGGAACCATCCATCTGCCTTTTTGATACAAGGTCCCTCACTGGGACCTGAGACTCACAAATTAGGTTAGGCTGGCTGGCCCCCAAGTTCCAGAGATCTGCCTGTTTATGCCTCCTCAGTGCTACCTCCAAGCTTTTTTACTTGAGGACTGGGAATCAGACTCAGGCCCTCATACCTGTACAGGAGGCACTTTCCCTACTGAACCATCTACCTAGCCTGTCACCTGTTATTTTATCTTATTTTATCGGGGGTGGGCTGTCTATCTGTTCATACATAGAGATAATCCTAGACGAAGGGGCTGAAGCCAATGTTGTTGGGTCACTGTTGTGCTCACCAGAGGTCTGGGGAAATGCCCAGATGTTCCTTGGTCTCAGTGGCTTGTCAGGGCTGTGTTCACCTTCTACTTGGAGTCTGAAGAAATTGAATCCATTGCTAGATTCCTTGGCATAGGCCCATTATGTCCTTCAGAAAGTCAGTCTTCAAAACTCAGGGAGAGCTGCCAATTCCTATGTATTGCAGTTATAAAGCTCCTAGGGTAGTTCTAATGGGAGGGGATAGAGCCTCACCCTCACTGAGAATACTCTGCCTGTGAGAGTCCTGGCCCTACTCAGCAGGCTCAGACACTTCCCAGGAGACTATGGAGAAGCCCCCTTCCCAAAACGGTGCCATTCTCAGAGCTCGTAAGAATGGCAATGAAGTTCATAAGAATGGCATTGTGCTTTGTGTCTCCTTCAGCCCAGTTGGTAAATACAGCGGTAAGATGTGGCACAACTCAGACTCATCTGTAGGGGCTATCCAGGAATGGAAAGCACAGGGTAAAACCATCAGTGAGGATGAGTGTATAAAATGTACATGGCAAGAAGCCTGATGAACACAAGGGTTTCTGACTGTTATAAAACCCAAGTACCCACTTCTTTTCACCCAAGCATCCCAAATCAGTTAATGACGGGGTTGTCTTCTTCCTCCACATCCCTTCCTGTCTCATGGATTTCATGAGAGACTTGGTGGGACTGAAAAATCTCAGTTCCTTGTCTAAGAGTTTTAAACAATAGCACAGTGTGACTGTGATCTCATAAAGCTATATTTTTACTGTCATCTTGAAGGTGTAGTAGTCCGTGGTAATTATATGGTACTTCTCATCTGCAAGACAGTAAACACTTTATACACATTAAATTCAATTCTCCAACTCCTCTGCCAAGACCAGAGATTGTGCTATGCCATCACAGCCCCACTGGTTCACCCGTGTCTTCCTGAAGTGTCTCTTCTGAAGGTGGCAAAGCCGGTAAAGTGACACCTGCTCTAAGAATGGAATACTGTGGGGCTAAGTAAAATGTCTGGGGTTTCCACAGAAGCAAGAGCACGAAGGGTTAGTGTTTCCCAACTGTCGCAAGCAGACACCTGTCTATCAGCCTCTGCTCCATCACCAGTTACCATGTTTGATTGCAGATTAGATTCCTAGAAGCATTAGGAAATATTTTGTCTGTTAAAGGGTGCAGAATGTTGTTTCTGATGCATTGTCTGTTCCCAATATTTTACAAAGAAAAAGAAATCACAGACTCTTTGGCAGCAATTTTGGCATCCTTTTTTTCTTCCATCCTGTAGTCTGTTCACTCTACTGAGAATTTCTTTTGCTGTGGAGACATTTCACATAATGATAGTTGTCAATTCTTGGGGCTATTTTTGGTACTTTGGGGATTCTAACTAGAAAGTTTTTGCCTATACCTGTGTTTTGTTTTCTGTGTCTATTTCTAGTGATTTCAGCATTTCTGGTTTTAATTTCACATTTGTTTACTTTAATTTCATTTAATGTGTATTTTGAATTGATTTGTACAGGGTGAGAGGTTATAATTTCTTTCTTCTTCATGTCAATATCTGTTTTGTCAGCATCATATAGTAAAGTAAGATGTGTGTTTTCCGTGATGTTTGTGACAATTTTGTCAAAAATTTGGTGTCCATAGCTGTGAGGGGTTATTTCTGGGTCCAATTTATGGCCTGCATGTCTATGCTTATGCCAGCATCTAGCTGTTTTTGTCACTATGGCTCAGTACAATAGTTTGAAGTCACATGTAGCAATAACTGTGGCACCATTCTTTTTGCATAGGATTGCTTGCCCAACTGTGATCTCTGTGTCCTGTATGAAGTTTGGGATCCCCTCTCCACCATGCACACTAATTATATAAGGAATGTCATTTGAATTTTGATAGAAATGGAATCTGTACATTAATTTTGGTAGTGTAGCCATTTAAAGAGGTTGTCATGAAGGGTGGCAAAGGTAATCGAGCCCCTTTGGTGTGTTATTAGAAAGGGGAATAGTGGTGGCAGAAGTGGGGAGAGGAGGAGAAAGTTGGCGCAATGAGTCATTGGGGGAAATCAACCCCAAGTATGCATGAAAATACTGCAGTTCAACCTGTTACTTTGTTTGCTGATTAAAATGGAAAAGGTCTATTGTTTCACACAATATCTTGGTGCCCTTGGCTCCTTTTCCTCTTTTTCTCTGATGAGTGGAGTCCAAGTAACCTAATGAATTTCCAACACCACACTAACTAAACCTCAAAACATATTTTATTTGTGTGTGCATATGTGTGTATATACAAGAAAGTTGGTTTGCTCATTCTACCACATGGCTCCAGGGGATCAAAATCAGGTCCAGGCTTGGCAGAAGGAGTCTTTACCCACTGAGTCATCTCACTGAAACCACAATCCTTGTAAGCAAAGGACTTATGGATATAGCTGATAGCCCATAGTTTTAATTTTCTGTTCATCTTTGTTGTTGTTGTTCTTTGAGACAGAGTCTCCCTACATAGCCCTGGTTGTACTAGAACTCACTGTAGACCAGGATGAACTCAAACTCAGAGATCTGCCTGATTCTGCCTCCAGAGTGCTAGAATTAAAGGCATGTGCCACCACTGCCCTAGTTTTAGTTTCCTTAGCCATAGTCTTAATGCATTCCTTCAGTTAAATCAACATGACTTCAATCCATTATGCAAATGTAACATTTATTCCATTAAAATTTGTTAGCATGATTGCATCTCTTAAATTTCCACAGCACAATAAATTGTGTTGAATGTTCTGTTTCTTTGTTTTTTGATTTTCTTATTTTGTCTGTAATGACAATGTATTTAAAATAAAAGTCTTTAAAATGGCAGAATAATGTGATAACATGTCCTCGCTGATAATTTAATACTTGGCTATAATGAGCTTATTTGAGAGATTTCATTAAAAACAGCAAGGTGCCTGAGCATCAAAACCAAGATGGTTTTAATCACAGAATTATAGTAATTATACAAATCCTGAGATTTTCATCAGACATAAAAGGCTTCCAAGGGCAAGCATGCACTTTAAACCTTGTACTAATAACTACGTATTGTTCTAAATTATAGTTGAGAGACTCCTTGGGGCCAGAGAAACTCTAGAGAACATATGAGAGAGAAAACGTTATATCTTAAACTTTTACAGAAAGTGGAGCAATAAACAATTTTGGTGGTGTGGGGACATTAGTAAGAGGCTTGTCTCCTGGGCAGTGCAAGAGGACCTCCTGTGTGTGAGCATCAAATACAGCAGGTGCGAGATGCATTCGGGATGGGCCAGTGAGCCTGGATCATCACCACGTCTTGAGCCAGAGAATGACAGTGGAACATCTTTCCACCAGGGATCTGCAGTTGCAATTCCTTCCCATAAAGACTGGGGCACAATATTAATAAGAGAAATAATTATTGGACGAGAACCTAGACTACTGTGGTTGAGCAAGGATACTGTAAAAATAATTTCATCATATGGGGATTGTTTAAAATGCTCTTTTCATAAAATGACGAAGTGCAGGTCCTCCATGACTTGAAGAGTCCTGGTATGTGACGATGTATCCAGGAAGGTTCTATAAAAACATCCTAAACAAAAGTATTTATTTGATCTTTTTATTAGCTTATTGATTAATTTATGGCTATGATGACTAGGATGATCTAAAAAGGGAGAACACTTCAAAACTAGCATGTCAAGAGATATTGTCTGTGGTAGAGGAGAGGGGAAGGGTGGTCTTGGGGACCTGGAGATGTTGAGTCTGGCTTGCTCTTCCTTTATTACTGTTGGGGCGCAGTCATTCTAAGAGCTACTGATGACTAAGCAAGACACAGAAGTCCTCATATAGGCCGGAAGAGGCAGCATCTCACCTTTGCTCTCGTAACCCATCCCTTTCTGTGGTAAAGCCCTCTTTGCCACTTGCAGGAATGACTGGAGATTTGATGGGATCTTTGTCACAGATTCCTCTGACCATGTTACCATCAATACTTTGTTCTTGGGTATTTGAGCTTCTGGATACTTTCTTACTTGCTCAGAACACCCAGTGTCTATTCTGATGGCAACTGGGCTTGCCCCAGAGGAGGGGGGGCAGGTGTCCACATGAGACTGCATTCCTATCCCTGGTAGACAGCACCATTGGAGAAGTCTGCTGCCAGTGATTTCAGTGTCATCAAAGTTTTGCTTTGAGCATTCAAATATGTGTCACCACGAAGAATTACAATATACTGAAAAACAGAGTTAAGTCGAAACATCAGTCTCTATTCTCAACAGAAGTGCTGTTTGCATTTAGCAGTGGTTCCTGTCCATCTTTTGAGATTTTCTTTGATGCACTTTGTGCTCTGATTTACAGATACACTTATGCTTAATTATCTGTCATAAACAATTTCCATAAATCTTGGGGGCCAGCCAGTTGACTATTGATTGCCATAGTGAATGAGGCCTCGGTATCTTATGCAGTGGCCTGCAACTTCATGTAACTGAATGTGGGTTTCATAAGAAATTCAGCAACTGTAAGGTTTCTAGACATGCAGTGAGCAACATTACTTTGAAATCCAATACCCAGTGAATCCATGTGTTTCTGGCTGTACTCACCCAAGCTGTACTGGGAAACTTCAAGGAAGCCTTGATTGTCAGAATGGAATATGTGCACTTTGCACTGCACATATTGTTACACCACAAAACAACAGTGAGTGCCCGAGACACCTCAGTCCAGAGTTATGAACTGCAGTGTATTTATTGCACATGCAAAATTTTCCACACGTTGGCTTGATTGTAGTAAACAAAGACTTTTAGTATTTTCCTTCTGCTGTTCCTCAGAATGTAAGTATCAAATTAGTGTATCTTGGATTTGATTGTGGTGAAATATTTGGTTTAAATAATTTCTATATGAGTTTTCAACTAGGGTTTTATAAATAACGGCTAAACAAATGCTGACTTTGGATCAGGACAGCATTTTCAACAAATTTCTGAAAAAGCTTTAAACAGACTTCTACTAGTTTTCATTACACGTTCATGCAAAGTGCTTTACTTAGCATCATTGATTACAGAACCAAAATATTGATCAGTTCTACAAAATGATGAACATGAGTTTTCCATCCTGCAGTACCACATATTCAGCCAAGGTTAAATTATGTCTATAATCACATGTACCTCATTAATATGCACCTCTGTGGTGATATATTACTTATTACCTAATAAAGCTTGCCTGAAGATCAGAATGCAGAGCTAGCCACAGCCATAGAAGCTGGGCAGTTGTGGCACACAACTTTAATTCCAGGACTCAGGAGACAAAGGCAGATCGATCTCTGTGAGTTCAAGGCCACCCAGGACTCCATGAGAGTGAATCAGTCTAAAAGAGAAAGAGAGCTCATGCCTTTAATCCCAGCACTAGAGAGATATATAAGATAGGAGCAGGACATTCTGAATTTATGGGGCAATTAGTCTCCAGCCACGTTGAGGACAGGATCCCTCTTCCAGCCTTGGTAGAGGTAAGAGCGCTCTGGTGGCTTGGCTGTTTTGCTTCTCCAATCTTCAGTGGCATTATTAGATCATAAACGATATACCACCACACACATCTGCTTAATCTTCAAAAAATGTTGAATTACATGTAATATAAAAGAATTACTTTAAAAATAAATATATGATTTGTGGTGACTAAATATTTGACTTGTGTGCTTATTTTATATATCTATATGCTTCGGATCAAGTGAAAATTTCTCAGATGGAAAGGGATCCTGAATGTAAAAAGTTAAAGTCTGAATGGAAACACTAAGGGTCCCTGTCCTTTGTGTCTTCTCAGGTTCCCCTTCCCCTTTGGCACACCAGGAAGACTATGATGGGAACAGATGAAAGAACCTGGAGGTTCCATTTAACTGATTGTTTCTGCCTAGAAGATCTTCCCTTAGAAACAGGAGAGCGGTCTTGTGTAATGGTTGACTTCTGAAGGCAGGCCACGTTCTAGAAGGAAATGGATGAAATTGGTCCAGGGGGATTCGGAGGCACTGTGGTCTAACCAGGAAAGCCCTTGTGTGGGGCCTTTCCGGCACCCTGGGATGCTGCACACGCTGGACGCATGGCCTGCGCCTGAGTGAGGATGGTCCGTCGTGGGCTGCTGGGGTGGATTTCTCGGGTAGTGATTCTGCTGGTACTGCTCTGCTGTGCCATCTCTGTCCTCTACATGTTAGCCTGCACCCCAAAAGGCGACCAGGAGCAGCTGGGACTGCCCTGGGCCAATGGCCCCACAGGCAAAGATGGCTACCAGGCGGTGCTGCAAGAGCGTGAGGAACAGCATCGCAACTATGTGAACAGCCTTAAGAGACAGATCGCACAGCTCAAGGATGAACTGCAGGCACGCAGTGAGCAGCTCCGCAGTGGGCTGGACCAGGCCAGTGATGCCACCGGCCTGCGCTCAGGCTGGGATTCTGCGCCCAAAGCCCAGGCCGATCTGCTGGCCTTCCTGCGCGGGCAGGTGGACAAGGCCGAGGTACATGCAGGCGTCAAACTGGCCACCGAGTATGCTGCCGTGCCTTTTGATAGCTTCACCCTGCAGAAAGTGTACCAGCTGGAGACTGGCCTGACCCGCCACCCTGAGGAGAAGCCCGTGAGGAAGGACAAGCGAGATGAGCTGGTGGAAGCCATCGAATCGGCCCTGGAGAGTTTGAACAGCCCTGTGGAGAGCAGCCCACACCAGCGTGCTTACACGGCTGCGGACTTCATAGAAGGTTGGCATGCTTGCAGATTTTGGGGGTGTGGGATGGGGATTGAGAAAACACTTCTGAAGGGTTTTATGAGGGAGATAGCAAAGGTTGCTGTAGAGTTTCTTTTATCAGAAGCACTTATTTCTCTCTTTCTCTTAGAAACTACCCTAAATGTGGTTTAGTTGTTCTGTCTCAGAAGATGGTAACACTTCATGTTTTGGACGGTAAAGTGCTTGCCAGGAAGGTATGAAAACTTGGAGTTCAGATTCTCCACGCCAGGATAGGCAGCTCACAGTGTTAGTAAAAGACCTTTTGAGAGAAAATCATTTGGAGAAAATTTGAGATGACACCATTGCCATCCTCTGACTTCCACATACAGTAAGCTCACGTGTGCATATTATCATACACACCCAACCACGCCCACAAAAGGAAAGAGTTAAAACAAAATATAGATATAAAACTCTGACACCCAAACAGAATATATGAGGAATTTCATGTGTCCTCTTCCCTAGACACTTGTAGGAATTTCGTTGGTGATGAGACCCAGAAGAAAACCCAGAGCAAGGCATTTACATGTGCCAGACCCTGTTGGAAGCATGCTACAAGTACCCTTTGTGTTCAGCAGGACCCCGTTAGGGGACAAGGAAAAGGAAGCACTTATTAATTAAGGGAAAGGCTGGTGCTACAGATCACAAGTGACAGAACCAGGATTTGAACCCAAGAAGACTGAGCCTTAAGTGTACATCCTTAACTACAGTGTCCCATGTAGATTGTCATAGCTAATGGAAATGAGAGGAGTGGTTCACTTCTTTCATGGGCGCAAGTCAGTCTGCGACTGAGTGTGTTTGTGTCTGATTTTTTAGTAGTCACTTTCCCTGTCTACTTTCTTAGAAGACTCGCTGGTATCTTTTTTTTTTTTAACAGATTTTTTATTTGAATTAGAAACAAGATTGTTTTACATGTCAATCCCAGTTCCCTCTCCCTCCCCTCCTCCCCTCCCACCACCCCAGACTAAAACCCTACCTATCCCATATCCTTTCTGCTCTCCAGGGAGGGTGAGGCCTTCTATAGGGGGTCATCAGAGTCTGTCATATCCGTTGGGACAGGGCCTAGGCCCAGCCCCATGTGTCTTGGCTCAGGGAGTATCCCTCTATGTGGAATGGGCTCCCAAAGTCCACTTGTTGGTATCTTCTTAATTGACACATTATTACTGGTTCAGAAACATCTACTAATCTGGAACAAGCCTTTGAGAGCATCTAGTTCTGTTACTCAACATCTGGATAAAATCTTCAACATGACCAGAAATATAGCTGTTTCTTTTTAACTGTTACCTTTTCTGTCAGGAAACCATGCCATTACCCCCAGGAGAGACAGCTTCTCTTCAGTCAAAAATTCTCCCAGGCAGGGGTGAGAGCTAAAATGGCCAAGTGTTTGCATTGGAAGTATAAGGACCTGAGTTCAATCCCCCAGAACTCCACCCCACCCCACCACCACCCCACCACCCCACCACCCCACCACCCCACCACCCCACGCAAAGCCAGGTGTGGTGGTGTACACTTGAAATCTCAATTCTAGGGAGGTGGAGACAGGCACATCACAAGTGCTCATTAGCCAGCTAGCCTAGACTACCTGGCAAATTCCAGGCCAGTGAGAGACCCTGGCCTCTACATGCATGCATCTACACAAACGAGCCACACACGCATCTACACATACGAGCCACACATGCACCTACACATATGAGCCACAGATACATCTACACATACAAGTCACACAGGCACCTACACATACGAGCTCACCCACGCATGTGTGCCTATGAGCACTTGCATGTGTGTGGCTGTGTGCACATGAGCATGCCCACATGCGCGCACACACACACACACACACACACACACACACACACACACACACACTCAATCCTCTGCTGTTTCCTTTGCTCCCTTTATGCACTTGGCTATCTTGTGATTTCTTTATCTTTATATCTGAGCCATAAATTCATGAACTTTTAATATAGAATGATTTTTCACATAGAGCCAGGTAAAGAAATCACCTGCATGACCAATCAATCTTTTGGTGAGAGGATTTTTGTAATTCATGTATTTGAGATACTAGCCACTAACTCATGTAATAATTAGCCCATGATGAGCATTCAGGAAGAGTTCAGGTTAGGATGAGGCAGCACCACATTTAGAGTTTATGAGGTGCTTCTACATAGATTATTTTCCTAGCTGACCCTCGGGGGATATCATTAAACATCATTTTAAAGAAACCACTGCTTGGCCACGCTCCCCTGAGTATGCAATAGATTGCTGCCCACATACAAAGCAATTTGAAAAGAACTTGATTACAAATCAATGCCTGCAGCTTGTAAAGTTTACCCTTTTGATTTTCAATCTGCCTTCATTTTTGAAATCTCCATCTGCTTTTCTTTATCTGGTCTTGATATTTTAGGCCAGACTTTCTCAGTCAGCAGGGACATCAACCCGGGTTTGTTGGCTCTGAGATCTGGCTGTCTGTTAGAGACCTGTCATCCAAGCTGCCCAATGTTGGTTCCATGTATAAAACACAGCTGATACTCCTAGGGAGACCAAGTCACATGGAGCTTCTGAATTTGGTATAAGTCCAGATAGTTATTCTCATGTGATGATTAAATGAAGACAAAACACTCTAAATATATTTGTGTGTGACTTATAATTATAAGAGGTTATTTAATTTTTAAATTGTTATCCATAGCAAAGCAATATGGGGGCTATCTTTTATGGTCACAGGAAGTGAGGCATTTGGGAAGAGTCTAAACGTCAGAAGAAGATGCAGGAAGCAGATTTTATGTTTGACATAAGGAAGAAACTGGAAACAGTCTTGCCTCATAACTGAGTGCAGTTCCTGTCACTGCAGAATGAGCTGGAGGACTGTTGACTGGAGTTGTCAATTGTGATTCTTGCCGCAGAGAGGTGGCTGTACTGGATTATACTCCATCTTCTCAGTCTTGGCTCACTTTTCTCTCATCTACACCTATTCAAAGTGAAAGAGGCAAATCCAAAAAGTCCACTTGAGATCTGTTTTCTACAATGTGTTTGAGCAGTAATAAGGACTTTGCTAGGAGTAATGTATTTTAAACAACTTATTTGCATTTCTAAACATAACTGGAGAGAAAGTGATTTTGTCTGATGTATGAGACTTTGGTGGTCCCAAGTTGGAGTCATTTTGCAAAAATCCATGGGAAATTAAGTTAAACAGGAGTGTTCTGTGTGCTCAGGGGATTCTAAACGAAGTCAGCCGCTGTAGTCTGTCTGCCGCTGGACTAGCAAGCCAAGGATGGGGCTGCTTGTGGGTGTATTAGTTTCTTCTCCTGTCACTATGACCAGATAATTTACAGCTTAGGGATTTATTTGGGCATACAAGTTTTAGGGAATATAGTCCACCACGGAGGAAGAAGCATGGTGGGAGACAGACCCAAGATGCAGGTGGATACCTCTCACCTCACATTTTAGTGGAACAAGTAGCAGGGAGCATACAGGAAGTTGGCTGGAGCTGTAACACTACAAGACCCTCCTCAAGTTACTCATTTCTTCCAGCTAGACTCCACCTCCTAAAGGTTCCACAACCTTCCAGAGACAGCAGCACCACTCAGTGGGGACTAAGTGTTCAGACATATGAGGCCCTGGGGACATTTCATGTTAAAACCAAAACACTACTTAAAGAAATAATAAAACCCTATGGGATGGGATGCTTCCAGGTGACAGTGGTATAAAACGTCAGGTAAGGTAGGTGACATGCACATGGGATTCTGTGTGACTTACAAGGAGACCCTTAGGCTCCTTGAGAAAAGTCTTAGCCTCTGTCAATAAGAAACTTGCTGTGCATGTCTGCCAAGGTTCTTCCTAGACTCAGGTGGAAGAGTGCTCCACCACCCACTCGCTGGGTGACCAAAGGCAAGTCACCTACCCTACAAATGGAGACATTGAGAAAAACACTTACGACATCTGATGTTGCTGTGACAACTCTGTTCTTCTATAGAGCTCCCAGAAGGAGAATATCACACTTCTGCCTACATAATTTATTATCTACAGGATTTGTTATCTGTCTCTAAAATCTAAGGGGAGCAATAGTTATCTCTCTGTTCAGGGTGTCTCACAGGCACTGAGTTTTGTGTTGGATTCTCATTCAATAGCATTAATTTTTTTTGGAGCTGTTTGGGAAGAGAAGTGGACATCAGGCTGTAATCAAGCTCCTGCCTTGGAATGCCTAACTGTTCATCTCCTCGTTTCTTTACATTTTATTACCTATTCCTTCAGAGGAAGATACACACAGTGGCATGCTATTGTCATTTGTCTTTGATTTCATGTTTCTTTAAGAGCATAGAGGATGTGTTGGCATCATTCCACAAAGCAGTTTACCTTTTTAAATCTTCCACAATCTTAGCTGGGCAGTGGTGGCACATACATTTAATCCAGCACTCATCACTCAGGAAGTAGAGGCAGGAGGATCTCTGTGAGTTCAAGGCCAGCCTGGTCTACAGAGTGAGTTCCAGGACAGCCAGAGATGTTACACAGAGAAACCCTGTCTTGAAAAACCAAAACTAAAATAAAATAAATCTTCTGCAATCCAAATATGGGGCCAGTGGGACCCCTACATGAGCTTTTAGTGTCAGTTGTCCCAGTAGGGTTATTCTGTCACTAGCCTGTGAAGCTTTCCTTTCTGCCACTATTGCAGGGTTAGTGGCATGGCAAGAGAGTTCAAGTGACTCAAATTGGTGGTGTGATGGATTCAAACTCTGATCTATCAGAAAGATTTTGAAGGTGCTGAGGTTTGAATTTACCCCTGCAAAAAATCAGATGTTGACAGTGTGTCAGTCTTGAAGGCTTGGACACTGAAGGATTAAAGCCTCAAGAATACAAAAGAGGCCTCTTGCAGCATTCTGCAGCTGCCCTTCCACCTTTGCCATATGGGACACAGCATCCCTCCCCAGAGGATGAAGGATCCGTAGACAATGGACCTGTAGCAGGGTCATCTTAAGCTTACAGGAGTCTGATACTGTGAAGCAGTACATTTCTATCCTTACAAGTTACCCTGCTTCAGGGATTTTCTTGTAACAATGAAATTGACTATGAGAGAGGTACCCTGAGAAATATATTAAAACCAGCAATTTGGAGGTTACTGTATATATCTTTGTAGCAGGCTGCTCAGTCAGTCCTGACCTTCTGTCCATAACAGTCAAGACTTCAGGGAGCTTTTGAGTTCTGGAGATCCAGTCATTGTTTGTTACCATGCGACTTCTAGGGGACACTGTGACACTTTGCTCAAGCTTGCCTTGTCAGGTCAAATGCAACTCTAGGTCTGAATTTTAGCAACCTACCGGTAAGCTATAAACCAGGGAAGGCACTGGGCAGGAAAGGAGCTCTCCCCCAGCATTCCTGTCAGGGATATGACTTTTGTTAGCCACTTGGTGATGAGGCACAAATGATACATGATGCTTTGGAATGAATTGCTGCACATCTGGGGATCCAGCTGCAGAAATAGGGAATAATGGGGATTCTGCACCCTGGGTGACCTGGGCTTATTTTTATGGTACGGTGGTACATGGGGGGACTGTGGTGAATGTGAAAGCAAAATGTGTAAGGTCTTGGGGTACACCCCAGAATCCTAAACCAGTGTCTACAGGAAATTGAAGGCAGAGACTTCTGCTCTCCCAGCAGAACTGGCCTGTTCTTAAGTCATGAGCCAGTCTATGAGAGATCAGGTCCCCCTCTCTGACTTGTCTATCCTCTACTGCTCCTCATTCTCATTTGTTTGCTGATGCTTTAATTTCCTATACAAGGGATAAGTGACACACACTCTGGAATTAGAGATAAGGGGCTTAAGTGCAGGTAAATGGATCAGAACTACAGGTGGTGGGATAAATTCCTCCTGTGCTGATGTCAAAATGAAAGTAGCTTTGGTTTCTTTCCATGGGCAGGAATCCAACTTCTAGGCACTACGTGAGACCCTCCATATACAAGGGCGCTTGCTAGAAGAATACATGTGTTGCACAAGTGTTTGATGTCCTCCATTTTTATTTTGTTTTGAGATTTGCAACTGTGTGGCTGATCCTACCTCTCACATTGGCAAAGTAGGGAGGGATAGTAAAAGCAGGAAGGGATAGTAAAGGAAGGAAGGGCATTGGTATCAGATAATCAACTCTACAATTGTAACCTCTTGGCAGAGGGTCAGTCCCATCGTCCTTCAGGGAAGTGGAAAGTATGGAACCTGTGTAAGACGTGTATTTTGTTATAAGATTGAGAAACTGATGAGAACGTGATTTTGTGAATGGCAACTTTATTATTCTTATTTGAGATAAGTTAGTTCCCGTTGAGACTTTAAAAGTGAGCTTTCATTGTTTTTTTGACTTACCTTCTACCTTTATAATATGTTGTGAGAGCCTGTAGGGTGTAGCCCGGTGCAGGAGCACTTTCTTAGTGTCAGGTTCTAGCTGCATTAAAGAGAAAACAAGAAAATAGGAAGAGAAGGGAGATGGGAGAGGCTATCAGGAAGGAAGAAGAGATGGAGGGAGGGGGAGGGAGGAAGGAAGGAAAAGAGGAGAGAGGGGATGGAAAGGGAATAAGGGCAAAGAAAAGAGAGGGAAGAACACAGGGAAGACAGGAGAAGTGTCAGGAAGGAGGGAGAGAGGGAGAGAGGGAGGAAGGGAGGGAGGGAGGGAGGGAGGGAGGGAGGGAGGGAGGGAGGGAGGAGGGAGGAGGAGAGGGAGGGAGGGAGGGAGAATGAATAGTCTAAAAGGGAATTGGTGATAGTGTGGGAGAACCAGGATGGAGGAACTAGGCTTTGGCAGGAGAACTCCATGGAGGACAAGGGAACTGGGACATGGCCCAGGTTGGAAGGCCATGTGAGCTATGAGGGTTAGGGACAGGGAGAGGGCACCTTTATACACATGTGTAGCTGGGGATGTGCCAGGCCTGCTGCTCATACCTCAACCTTCTAAGCCATGCTGGAGGTAAAGTGTTGCTCCTGGGAAAGAAGTCACTTTGAACCTGTGTAGGGGAAGCTGTCGCCAGCCCCTAAGAAGGCGTGGCTACAGCTTCCCCTACAATTTGTAGCCACGCCTTCTTAGGGGCTGGCGACAGGGGTACCTGAGCAGGCTTGTGAGGGCGTGGTCAGAGTGAGTAGGGGGGACTGCGTTTTCGGTTTCGGTTTCTCTTTGCTTCTTGCTGTACAGACTACCACCGGCTGGCTGGTTTGCTCTGTAAGTAAGGCTTTTCCCTATTAAATACCCTTATATTTCTACCTGACTCCGTATTGGTAATTTCCTACTATAAACCTGGTTCTGGCTTCTTCAGTTAGGGAATAGATGGGCCCCAGCCCCAGGCGTCATCAGCGTACATGTATGGAATGCCCCGCTGTGTACAGAGTGTCCCAGCTATTTGAGAGCTAATAAAAGAATAAAGCCAGGTGTCTGGGTTAAAGCCCTGATGAGTTGTTTATGCAGAGAGACTAAACTCTGAGTGAGGGAGACCTGAGTGGAGGGAACTGTCCCTTAGTGCCATGAGCTTTAGAACCAGTAGCAGATAGTAGCTGAGAGGTCAAGGAAGGGTTGAAGATGGTGGGGCTTCAAGGACAACAATGGGCACCTGGGGAGGGAAGATGAATTAGAACCTAAAGGTAACTGAGAAGGGAATGGCATAGCTCTGGAAGACAGACTGACTTGAGCATGGGATTAAGTCAGTGGTTAGAAGGGAGGCCACCATCACCAGCTAGTAGGTCCGAAGTCACTGGATGGTAGATCCATGAGCCTGAGGATGGGGCACAGGGATGCTTTGGATCTGGAAGAGGTTCTCGAGCCCTGCATAGCCTCCTCCTCCTCCTCCTCACAGTTTCTGCCAGCTTCTAGTGTTCCACCAACTGCAGCATCCTGAGGACCCCTGTCACCTGTGATGGTGATGGCTGTAGCTTATTCTAGCTGCTTGCATGTTTGAGCACATTCTGACATTTCGTAAGCATAATCTCATGTAAATTCCTCTTTCCCTGTGATTTGAGGCTCTCATTATCTTCATTTAGCCCAGGTGGAATCTGAAATTGGAAGTAGTTGAGAACCCTAAGGTTGCCCAGCTGGTGAGCAACAGCACCACCATTACACAGCTTGAGAATTCTGCTGCCTCTGCTTGGAAGGTGGCTGACTAAATATACTAAAGCCTTAGAATGATGTCAGGCAATATTTTTTAAAATCAGGTGCAGGACTTAAACACATACTGAGGAGGGGCCTCATACTTGTAACTTGTAAAAACATCTTTGGGAACCAGTATTGTTCAAAAGCAAAGGGAAAATATATTGGGGAGACAAACAGAAAGAGGCACAGAAAAAATATGCTGAAGACGAAGTCTTTAACTGTGTGTTGTTTTGTTTTGTTTGATCCGGGTTGGTTTCATGTGGCCCAGGCTAACCTCAAACTCACTATACAGATGAGAATGACCTTGAATTCCTCATCTTACAGAATCCACTTCCCACATTAAGGGATAACAATTCATTAATTTAACCAAAAGAAGATGTAGTGCCATCATAATCTATTTTCCATAGCTATAACAGAATACCACAGATTGGGCAATTGTAAAAACAGTAGAAAAATGGTAGTAAAAACAGTAGAAATCTGTTATATGATTGGAGGCCAGGAAGACTAAAACAAAAGGACAATCTAGCCAAACCCATTGTATCAGGAATGCACTTGGAAGGCAGGGCTATGAATCCATTCTCAACCTGATTGTCTCTTGAAGATGCCATCCCCTAATATTGTTCAGTAGGAGATTTCAGCACATTTTAGAGGGGACAGTGAAACCACAGTAGTTTCACAGGAGCCGGTGACATTAAGAACCTTTTTGAACTGCTTGGAGTCTCTCAGAATGATTGCAGAGCGATGGGGAAAGGAAGCAGAGAAGATACCACGTCAGAACACCTCACAGGTGTCTATGTGCCTTGCTACTCAGTTCCTCAAGGACATAGTTGGGGTTTACATTGCTGTCAGAATCTCCAAAGCCTACTTTACATCTATTGGGCATTTGAGGTGATTTCCAATGTCGACAGCCCTGGGGGAACTCTCCCACCCTCCCTTTGCAGTTTGCATCCTGTGGCCCGTTCCTTCTTTCTCTGTCTGGTGGTACTCATCATGATGGGCACGTCTTGAACTTCCTCCTCTTGCAGATCACCTCATCACCAGTCAAAACCAGACCCAGGTATGCTACAGACAGAACTGAAGATGGAGGTTACTGCCCTGCCAGGTCCCACAGCTACTTCAGCCCCATATAAACACACAGAGGCTATATTAATTATAAAACTCTTGGCAGATAGCTAGGGCTTTTCACTGGCTAGCTCTGTCTTAGTTATTAACCTATAATTACTAATCTATTTATTTCTACATGGCCTTATCTTACCAGAGAACACATATCCTATATTCCCAGTCTCTACATGGCATCTCCTACTCGAAGCCTCTCTCCATCTCCTCCCCCAGAATTCTCCTCAGTTTGTCTCATAGTCCCACCTATCTTCCTGCTTCTATTGACCAGTGTTTTATCCATCAACCAATAAGAGAAACATATTTACAGAAGGATTTCCCCCATCAGTAGAACCATGTACCAGGGTTCTCTGTCTATCCAACAATTTATGCCATTTCCTCTCTGAAATAGTTTCCAAGTCTTCTAGCTGGAAATCTTTCCTTGTTCTTTCCAAAGGAGCATCTCAGGTGGGAGGTAATTCCTTAAGTTTCTCCAGCTAGTTTATCAGTCCTTTTTTCACATTCAACTGGCTGCTGACACTTACTGACCGCTTTTAGAAACAATAATTGAAAAGCTAGATTTGTCTGTTCATGGATTGCAAACTGTCACAATAGTTTTTATTCTGTATTATTCTTTTTGGAGCGCTGCTAAGTGAGACTTAAAGTGTAACTTCCCAAGGTCCGGTTGCCAGGGAGTGGAAGAGCTTTGCCTCCTGGTCCTCTTAGTCTTCCTTCTATGCAGTAGTCTTTAGGGGGTGTGATCTGTGTCTCAATCAACTTTTACCTCTTATATCCCATTGAACACACTACACAGTCCTTAAAAAAGAAATTGCTTGAAAGTCTTTGGAATTCATACTTACATAAAATCTGAGGTTATACACAGTGCTCACATTTGTCAATTTGCTCTGCCCTTACAGTTTTCCTCTAAGTTGGCAATTTGGTTGGGACGATGCTTACCACAGTAGTGGCCACTATGAAAAGGTTTCCAGCTTGAACCACAAATCTGAAAATACAAACTCAAATACTGAGAGCTCAGGATACTTGGGTGTGGAAAGTAGCTTTCTTAGTAAATGGATTAAATATTTTTGTATTAAGCTTTGCTAGATCTTTCTTGATATAGAATCTAATAATTGAGGCACTTTTTAAAGACTTTAGTTTGAAATAATTTTAGAACTGGGGGGAATTGCAAACATAGTATGAGATGCCAACCATGGCAGAGTTACCCACACTGGGAAAGTAGCCTTATCTAAGAGTTTGATCTCTGTACTTTCAAGTACTTCCAACCAACCACAAGCTGAAAATATTAGTTGAAAAATTCCAGGAAAACAAAATTCATCTTTGAATTCATTTTGTTATAGTATGCTATTATAATTGTCTGTTTTATTATCCATTCCTTCCCTAATTTAAATATTAATGTTTACCATAAATAAATATATATGTAGGGCAAAATCAGTATGTTCAGAGTTATGTAGTCTTTTTGGGGCTGTCAGAATTCATGGACAATGGGGAGCTAGAATTCATGGACAATGGGGAGCTACTGTGCAATGCTATTTATTAGATTAAAGCTCCCAAGGGACTTCACTATCCCATTGCACTGGACCACCGTCATTTTGATCTTTCCCTTCTGCCGTTGTTTATCTACTCCACAAAACAAGTTCTTATGTTCCAATGGTTTCAAACTGAGAGCCAGCTCTTTGTTCTTTGGGGTTAACTTTCCATTAAGTACTTCTTTTTTAATCCTTGTGTTTAAAGTTATTTTGGCTCTTTTTACTATAAGAAATACTTCTACTTTATTAAATTTTGCATGGGAACCTAAGTGTGAAACTCCCTATTTAAATAACAATTTAAAGCCTATCAATTACTCAATTGGCCTGCATTGTGCTACAAATCAATCCTCTGATCTCATACCTCACAACCTGGTCTCCACCATTGTACACAGTTCACCAGTTTATAAGAAATACATCTCATTGATTTCACTCATGAGTTTTGTTGTGAAGATCATTAACTGGAAATCTGGAAGACTATTAACAGAAGATTTACTTTGAGGGAACCCTCAGATCCTATGATCTATGGCTGTGGGTCAAAGGAATGCCATTTTCTGTGTAGTTGGAGTTTGGGGTTACAGTGACAACATAAGAAGAGGAGGGATTTATTTTACTCAGCCTTTCAGAGGCTCAATTCATCATGCTATGAAGGTAAAGTGAAGAAAATCACATCGCAGAAGCTGAGAAAGAAAGAAAGAAAGTGCCTGTGTTAATGAGGGCTTTCTCCATTTTCCCTTTTATAGCACTTAGGCACCGCCACCCAGTGGGATAGTGCCAGCCAAATCCAGAGTTGGTGAAAGCCCTCCACAACCACACACACACACACACACACACACACACACACAGAAAGTGCTTTTTAATAATCTCCTACATGCTTTTCAATCTAGTCAAACTAACAAGCCATCACATTTTTCCTAACATTTTTTCCTTTTTTTATAACCCCATCTTTGAGTTTTAATGTTGTAAATTCTGGCACTTAGATTTCTTCTCTCAAATGCTGTGTTCTCACAAGGATAACTACACTTTTAAAAGATCATTCTTTGAAAATTTCATACAGTACTTTTGTCATATTCTTTCTTATCCTCCAACTCCTCCTGGATATTCCCCTCTCCTTACTCACCCAACTTCATCTTCTTTTAATCTTTAGAAAGAAAGAAAGAAGGAAGGAAAGAAGGAAGGAAGGAAGGAAGGAAGGAAGGAAGGAAGGAAGGAGTGAGTCAATATGTCTTCCTCATTTCAGGAACTTGGGGTCATTGTTTTCTGTCTCTTTGCTCCTAACACATAATTCTACCTAGAAGCCTTTCACTGCATTCTGGTATTTAAGTCTTCTATTAGCAGGACTAGGTAGTCAAAGGATAATGGGAAAGAGGTATAGGTACTCTCTTGTTCCCATTACCACCATGTACCCTTTCTGTGCATATCTTCCACAACTCCATCACATAGGCCAGAAGACACATGAATGACTAAAGTGTTACTTCTGCTGCCCATCATCCCACATAACACTTCATCAGGAAATGAAGCCAAGACTTTAAAGCCTTAAGAGGCAACTTTCCAAATCCCTTCATGCTTCTTCCTCTGGACTCCTGTCACAGGGACTTGCCTCTGTTTCTTTCCTTTCCCTGTGCCCATCCCATTGTGCCCTAGAGCTGGCAACTCATACCTAAGTCCTGAGTCCCCAACCTACTGCTAGCCTGTAAACGAGGTAGTTCCTCTCTCAGTAACCCCTAGTGATATGTCATTCTGAGTTTCCAAGTTATAACTGCGAATGGATTTCACAGTCATATTTTGAGTGGGCTTATGAAGAGTTATAAATACCATGTCATAGGTGCATAGTGGGTTAAAGAGATGGGACAGAGGGAGTGAGCTAAGTTGGTACTGTAAGGATCTGAATTTGATCTCAGAACTCAAATAAAAAGTCAGGTGTGGCAGTGCACACTTGTAATTCCAGTGCTGGGGAGGTAGCAAAAGAGATCCCTAGGGCATGCTGGCCTAGCAGCCTAGACAAATTGGTGATTCCAAGTCAGAGAGAGACTAAGTCTCTAAAACAAGGTCGATATGTGTATGAGAAAAGACACCCAAGGTTAACCTATGATCACACATGCAAACATGTGCATACATATGAACCCTTTCTCTTAACACACCAAAAGACTTGTCTATGGGATAGTCTGAGTATCTCACCATAGCCAATGATCTTTCTTCTGTACTTTCAAGTGACTTGTGCATATAGTTGTGAGCAGAACCCATCTGTAAATAGAGGACCATGTCCCTGTGTTTCCTACCTTTATCCATGTCATTGTCAGAATCTGTATTTGTAGTGTTAGATTATTTATGATTTATTAAAGCTTGGCTGAGGATTCAGAAAAAGCAAAGTCAGCCTCAAGCTATAGAGATAAGGCAGTGGTGATACCAACTTTAATCCCAGCAGCCAGAAGCTAGGAGCTGGTGGTACACACCTTTAATCCTAGGACTCAGGATTAAGAGGTGGACGGATCTCTGTGAGTCCAAGGCCACCCAGATCTACCCAAGATTGAATCAGTCTAAAAGAGAATTATAGCTCACACCTTTAATCCCAGCGCTAGAGGGGTAAAAAGACAGGAACAAGTAGTCAGTCAGTATGAGGCATTCTTTCTCTAGTCACGCTGAGGAGAGGTTACAGTCTGAGGCTTCATGAGAGCTCATAGAGACAGGATCAGCCCATTCAGCCTGAGATAGAGGTAAGATGCTACTGGCCAGTTACTTTGCTTCTCTGATATTAGCTTGAAGCTTGAACTCCAACATCAGTCTCTGGGTCTTTTATTTTTTTTCTCTGGATCTTTTATTAATTCATGTTACATGTATTATTTCCCTAGAGAAAAGGAGCTTATTGCTAATAATATTGTGATAATTTTGACCATTAGCAAGAGACAGTGTCTGTGTGCCACATTCCCCTGTCTGTGTGTGTTTCTAGGTTGTTCATTAGAGTAGACATCCACAGAAAGTGTGTTAGTCAACTTCATGTCACTGAGACACATCTGATTAAAAACAGAAATGTAGCACAAATTCTAATTGGTCTTAATAATAAAAGCTTGAAGTGAGCTATGAGGATGTGAAAGCCAAAAGATCAGAGAAGCAGAGCGGCCAGCTGCTAGAATTCTTACCTCTACCAATGTTCAGAACAAAGGGGCAATCCTGTCCTCAGGCTGCCTCCTAGGATGGCATCCTCAGACTGACTGCTTCAGACTGACTGGCCAAACTGCCCTGTCTCTTCCTGCCTTATATTCCTCTCTCTCTCTCTCTCTCTCTCTCTCTCTCTCTCTCTCTCTCTCTCTCTCTCTCTCTCTCTCTCTCTCTCTCTCTCTCCCAGCCATATCACTCCTGACTCTACCTCCCTAGTGTTGGGATTAAAGACATGTGATCCCAAATGTTAGGATCACCTTTGTGTGAGCTCTGTTTCTCTTCTAGACTGATTCACTCTCATGTAGCTCAGGGTGGCCTTGAATTCACAGAGGTCCATCTGCCTTTGTCTCCTGAGTGCTGGGATCAAAGGTGTGCTCCACCACTGCCTGGCCTCTATGGCTAACTAGTGACTTAGCTCCGCACTCTGATACTCAGACAAGCTTTATTTGTTATAGTGTAAACAAAGTATCATCACAGAGAAAGGGTTTAACCTGACCCACAGTCTCAGAGGTTTTGAACCATGCCCCCCTGGCTCTATTGCTGCTGGGTCTGTTGGAAAGCAAAGAATCATGGTGGGGAGTACATAAAGGAACAAAACTGCTTGCCTCATGGTTGCTGGGATGCAGAACATCATGGTTGCAGGTGCATAGTAAAACAGAACTGCTTGCCCCATGGGAGCTGAGAAGTAGTGTGCGAGAGACTGGAGAAGACTGGGATATTGTCATATTCATCAAGGACAAACCTTATGGACTATTTCTGCCCACAAGACCTGGTCTCCTAAAGTGTCTACCACCTCTCAATAGTGCCATCACCAGATGAGGACTAAATTTGCAACATGTGATTCATTGAGGGACATGCCTGATCTGAGCTATAATGGAAGGCTCTGACCTTGTTCTACTCTAGTGTGAAAGGGTACCTGACTGAGCTTGTTCCGATTACACGGGGGTAGTAGGAGCTGAGTTGTGAAGGACTAAATGAAGGAAGAGGCCCCATCATAAAGGTTTTCCCAAGTCTCATGTTTAACTCTTTCTGCCCCAGGTTCTTGCTTATATTGTGGACATAGATGAAGGGAATAAATATAAATTTCCAACTATGGAGGGTTCCGTATGATTTATCAATTCATATGGAAAAAAAACAGTATTTTGTGAGGTGAGTTCATCTGATAGCTTTTGTGGGAAGGACACTGCCTATGGTGAGTGGAGCCAGGGGAAATTAAATTGTATGAGGAATCCATTAGGTTAAATGTTATTTGAAACTTCCCAGCTAGGTAAATGTATGAATAGATGTGTAGTTGAAAATAGTGAGATTTATGCTTTTATTGTTCCAAAGACTTGTTCCATGTTTCTATTCATTGAATGTACCTTAGCCATTGTCAGTGCTAGTGACAGACAAGTTAGACCATATAATTCCTATCCTAGTAGACAGACAACAAGTACATGGATAATGACATCACAGGGTTGAAATATACAGGAAGGTCATATCAGGGAAGAATACCCTTGAACATGACTTATAAAGATAAGTATTAATTGGCTCAGGCCAAGTGTGTGTGTGTGTGTGTGTGTGTGTGTGTGTGTGTGTGTGTGTGTTGGGTAGAGAGAGGAAAAAAGAGACAGAGACACACAGAGACAAACAGATATAATTAGATGGAGGCAAGACTAGAAAGTAATCTGGAAGTTTTTAAGAATGTTAATTGTATCATAATCATGTGATCCAACTGTTACACTTCTATGTGTCTACAAATTAAAATACAAAATGAACATTCACTCCAAATTTGTCTGCACATGTTCATTCTAATATTGTTCATTACAAGTAGAAGATGAAAATAACTCAAATATCCATCAGTGGATGATTGAATAATAAAATATGAGACATCCACACAATGGAAAATAATTGATCCTTAGAAAGAAATGAAGTAAGACTGGAGAGATGTCTCAGCAGTTAAGAAAATGTGCTTATCACCGGGCGTTGGTGGCGCACGCCTTTAAGCCCAGCAATCAGGAGGCAGAGGCAGGTGGATCTCTATGAGTTCAAGACCAGCCTGGTCTACAAGATCTAGTTCCAGGACAGCCTCCAAAGCCACAGAGAAACCCTGTCTTGAAAAAAAACAAACCAACAAACCAACAACAACAACAACAACAAAACCAAAAAGACAATGTGTTTATCTTGTAGAGGACCCAGGTCCAATTCCCAGCACCCACATGGTGGGTCACAACCATAACTCCAGTTTCAAGGGATCCAGTGTCTTCTGATCTCCATGGGTACCAGTCACTATATAGTGTATATACTCGGACAAAATATTCAACACTTACACAATAAATCTAGATAAATCTAGAAGAGAGAAAGTAATGATATGCTAGTGCTTGCTACTTTAAAGTATACTGAGTGGGAGAAACTAAACAACATGGCATATGCTGCATAATTTTGCTTATGAGAAATGCCCAGAATTGGTCATTCTATTGGAGCTGAGAGTAGATGGGATGGGGTGATGCTAATGGATAGAGTTCCCTTTGGAGGAGATGATGTGCTCTAACTTTAGATTGTGATGTATACAGAATTGTGAATGCACTGAAATAACTGACTTGTATACTTAAAATGGTAAATTGCTTGGCATTATATCTCAGTGAACTGATTAAAATTAAAATTAAAAGATATAATCTCTATCCTCAAAACTAAAAAGACTGAAGTTGAAAGATTAATTTAAAAGTTTTGAAAATAGTGAGGTAACTAAAGGGCTCCTGGGTGGACACAGTAGGAAGCATGTGAAGCTAAGTATGTTCTCGACATAGTTTCCTTTAGGTTACATGATGTTCTGGGATTTTCCACAGAACATTTTCAATATGATTTAATGGAGAATCTAATAAACATACTTATGTGAGAGGTTTTTTTTTTTTAAGAGAATTTAAGGCAACTATAATATCTGTTGATGCCAGGTTTCTTTGTCACTTACAGATTTGCTAACACATGTCCTTTCATATGACATTAATGTGATCAGGGGACGTGGGGCATTGACTAAAAGAAGGGAAACTAAAATATTCTTTTTACTATATATATGGAAAAATCAGTAGAGAAATTGTGAAATAACCCTGCCTACATTGTCATGATAATTGAATCCCACAAAGATTAGTTTCCAACATGGAAATAATTTTCCTAATATGCTATCACTAGTTGGAGGCAAGTTTGACATAATAATCAAAATCACATACACCATTAGTTGACTGCTGGCTGTTGGCACTGTCACTCAAGTGCTGGGCTGGCAGGATGAGCCTCCAGATGATGTTGAAGTGAACAATACCATCACCATGAATGCCATTAGAACCAACTCATGTTGTACTACGCCTCATGTAGGCTAGACTTATAAGCAATTGGCAGGGTAGATGGTACAGATTTTAATACTGAAACAGGGGAAGAGGCTGGAAGTTGAAAGTACAGATAGCTGATGTGATGTGATGTGATCTACAACAGGAACAGTGTGCTGGAACCTGAAGGCAAAAAGGAATTCACTACTCTGAGATGATTATTTATTCAGCAAATATCTACTGAATCCCACAACATACCTGGAATAGCCCAAAGCCCTCAATATGAGGTGAGGGCTGTTTGCCCTTGAGCCTGGATAAGTACTCATTTAGAAGGAGCCTTCATGGTTCTCATGTAGTTAGTAACTCCTTAACTAAAGGCTATAAATTTCTAGATTTTTTTCTGAAAGTCCCAGCAGTTATCAGTGGTCCTTTAAGGCTAGTGTAAGCACAGTTTTCAAGTTCAAAGTCTGAGTCTCCTTAAATTGTGAACATTTATGATCAATGAGTAGAGTTTATGAGCAATGCAGAGTGTACTTTGGCTTCCCTTCCATGTTTGATAGAACCATTAATCTCTGTAACCTCCACCCACAAACTATGCTGTATGGAATTCATGATCCCTTTGCCTAGTATAAAATATGTGGAACATAAAAGTATGCTTTAGTGCCCTTTAACCACAAGCCAAAAATACTTAGAACCAGTGATGTCCTTTTCACACAGTTGGACAACACAGAAAGTCTGAGAACAGAATGGAAAAAGATTTCACTTTTATTAAATGTGCACATAAATATGAGGTATTACTTAAGCTCAGACAAACATCATTAAAGATAAACGAGTGAAAAATAAGAACGGATGGATGCACTGCCTCTGGTTTATGCATGAGAGTGAGAGTTTAATTTTTTCTACCAAAGGAGAAGAGAAAAAATGAAAACACAAGTTGGGCATCAAACAGTCACCATATAGAATGTGAACAAATAGAAATATATGATGTTGGTGAGGATAGATGAATGAGAATGTATATTTAATAATGATTGTATAATTGGTACAACCATTATGTGAGGTGATTTTTTTAATCAAGAACATTTAAAATGTTCAAATATTTTACTAGTGTTTCATCTCTAAAAATGTATTCTGAAGAATATCCATGAATATTTGAATCAAGACTACTTATCATGAGGCTGGAGAAGTGGTTCAATGGTTAAGAGCAAATACTCTTAGAAAGAATCAGAATTCAGGTCCCAGCACCCATGCTGGGCAGTTCCCAGCTACCTGTAACTCTAGTTCCAGGGCTATCTGTTGTCATTGGCCTCCATAGGCACCTGCACCAGTACACCCCCACATATGTATATACCCATGCTCACACACACACACAGAGAGAGAGAGAGAGAGAGAGAGAGAGAGAGAGAGAGAGAGAGAGAGAGAGACGTGCATGTGCATGAATGTAGAGTTCATCATAAATAGAAACAATCCCGTTATCTAGCAAGAGAAGACTGGTGAACTTATGCAGTAGTGGACAGAAGCATAGTGTAGGCTTAAGTAACATATTAAGTAAGCCTTATTATGGGAAAAACTATCATTTTAATTATGAAAAGTAGAAAACATAACTATTAAGGAGAAAAATTAAGAAGCTGAAATACTATATTTAAATAGGTTTTTAAATTTTATATGTGTTAGGATGCCAGTACTGTGTCTGTCAAGCCAGTATAATGTTTGACTTCCTAAACAGTACAAAATGGTGTAGTTTGGACAGAAAATATCACAAGAAGTTGTGTCCTGGGCTTCCCTGTTGTCCACACCATCTGGAGAACCTGGAAGAGCAGAAAACAAAGTCACAGATTACCATTCAATCCCAGCTGGCTATTACAGGGATACAGTCTGAAGAAATGAAGCTCTTACCAGAAGGTGACAACCCCCTTGGTTCTTGTGCCCTGAACTTCACTCCTGCTAGCCTCCCAAATGCAAGTCAACCATACAGCTGAGACCAGTCAGGTCTACTAGATGTTCCTACAAGTATTATGGGTTAACTGAAGTAACAGCTCTTGTTTCCTTGCAGATTCCTTTTCCTCCTGTGCCTTACAGTGCTTTCTCACTGTTTAAAGACTTCCTGAGAATCTTGTGAGATGAATGAGCTTTAACTGGCAAGAGGAAAACAAACAAACAAAAGACTCACCAAAACGCCTCTTCTAGCCCTTCAAAACAAAAAACTAAATAAGTAAAAAGACCCTCTCTGAACAGCAGCATTTTAATTTTTTCTGAAGTTTATTTTTTGTAGACTGTCTCTTTTTTTCTTCCTTCTCAAAAATATGTGCCACAGTTTTTTCTTCCTTCTCAGAAATATGTGTCACAGTCAGTTTGTGAAAACCAGAGTGAAGTGTGGTGCCTGTCCTGTGCTGCCTCCCATCTGTGGCCTGTTCTGTACTCTGCAATATATTTAGAATGCCTCAATTCATAGCATTTCCCATGCTGTTTCAAGAGGGGCTGAGAAGTCAGATGGAAGAGCAGAACCACTGATCAGGACTGCTCTCTGAACGTGCCTGGCTCTTATTCTCAGCTCCCAGAAGTTAGAGGTATTTTGGGGACATCAAGAGAACAGATGGTCAGTGAAGGCAGCAAGCCCATGTGGTAATTACTCTAAACAGGCAAAATGGTCATTTTATGAACTTGGAGCAGAAATTTTCTTGTTTGTGCCACTCTAGGAAAGACACTTTGGTTAGAATGGACAGGACTGGATTGTGTGTGCTAAAATGACATGAGGGTTGATAGATCATCTGATCAACAATTTACTAAAGATTTCTTTGCAAAGGAGAGGATTTTTGTTAGTTTTAAATTTGAAATTAACTTAGAGATAAATGAAATTGAAATTTGAAAACAGTCATCTATCATTAATAGTATTTGAAAATATGTTATTATGACTAGAAAAAGATAAAAAAAAAAACTTAACAGTGCAATGATGCAAAGTGGCACACTCTGTGTCCACTGTATTTGTGTCCTGTCTTTGTGGATTAAGGTTTCTGGATCCTTTGCCAGGCTAAGACAGAGAACCATTTCTCACACTGCTGAGTCTAAGGTGAAGCCAAGTGTCTGGCACATACACATCAGTTAATATTGAATGAGCACATGAACTCACAGATGGATAAGACTGTTGATCATGCTGGTTCTGCACAACTTCTTTCTTCTGTATCTCCGTGAATTTTGATTTGACTATTTAGAGGGAACTTGATTTGATTGGAGGCTAATGTTTCTATTTTTATAACCATCCCAATTATCTCACTTGGTTCACTATTTTTCCTCTCTGACAACACTTCCCACTGTGTGCTCACACTGCTCTTTGTTATGAACCCTTCTAAGATAGCTTGGTTTTCCCCATCTCTACTCCCACTTTCTTCTTTGAGGGAGTACATCCTCAGCTCCTGCAATGGAGGCTCTTGTTTCTTCTTGGACTTCTTTTCACATCATCATCATAACTGCATAGAAGTCATCTCTAAAAATCTCTAGTCGTCACTCGTGAACTGGAAGGTTTTAATAGATGACACTCTCCCACCGCTGCCTCTTCTTTGAGTTTGATTTAGAGTCAGGCTGCTTGGATTTAAACTCCAGTTGAATACTTTAACTGTCACATATCCAGGGCAGTTGGTTTACTTTATCTGTTAGTTGTTTAACCTGTATTTCTCAGTGTATCTGCAAAATTAAAATCATTTATGTCAAACTCATGAGATTATTGTAAGCAATCTATAAGCTATTCTATATACCACTTTATCAGTTATTGTTACTGTTTTGTAACTTGTTGACTTTGGGAGAAATCATTTTATAGTGTCAGAAATTCTTGATACTTTTTCCCGGGTCTCTGGGGAAAGCTCACCCTTTGAAGAAACAGTGTTCACACACTACTGAATTATTGTTGATTTTCTCTAAGATACCATTGACTAGCAGTCAGTTCATTTTCCTTTCTAGACTTATCTCCAAAAATACCATTTAATGCAAATAAAACTAAGCATTTTCAGGGAGGAAGTTAGAATTCTTCTTTAACCCTGTATTAATGTTAAAGTTACCAACAGTTGTATTGAAAAGTATAGTATATCAATCACAGTTTTTTTTTTCTCAACCATGTTCATTGTGGCCTTATTCATACTAGCCAGAAACTGGAAATGACCTAGATGTCCCTCAAGAGAAGAATGAATAAAGAAAATGTACTACATTTACACAGTGGAGTATTACTCAGATGTTTAAAAATGACATCATAAAAGTTGCAGGCAAATGAAATAAAACTACAAAAATATTATCTTGAGTGAGGTATATTCACTTATAAGTGGATACTAGTTGTTAAGTAAGTGATAACCAAGCTATCATCCACAGACACAGAGGGGTTAGGTAAAGAAGAGGGAGCTGGGGGATGCAGGGATCTCCGTGGGGGGGGCAGAATGGTTTTATGGATAGACAGTGAGTGTGAGGAGCAGGATCAGGTGGGGGAAGATGGGGTGGAGGGAGAAAATGAGGAGGGAGATGGCTGGAATTGGGGGCATTTGGAGGTTTATGGAAATCTAGTGCACTGGAAACTTCCTGAATGTAGGCAGGTGATCCTAGTGAGGACTTCCACTAATGGGGGTTATGGAATCCTAACTGGCCATCTTATGTCCCAGGGGAGGCTTCTAAATTAAACAAAATATAATCATATATATATATATATATATATATATATATATATATATATATCAAATGTGTTTACGTGAAAGGCTGTCTCTTGGGAAGGCTATGATAAGGAACATTTCGAATTTAGGATACATGTCAATATTCACTAACATTTATTTGAGCATTTCTCAAAATATGTCCTTCTGCTTTCCCCTCTCATTAATTGAGCTGCCGATGCCATTCAAGAAGTCTAAAGCTTCCTCCAATAAAGAGCTCAGTGTTTCCATGGTCGCCAGGGTGTTATTTTCTAATTAAAATTCACTCTGTGGGGATGGGTGGCTTACGAGGAATACTCCACTGCTTGTGAAGGGTGCCTCTATGCTGAGAACTGCTTTGACAGTCAGAGCTGTCCAATGCCCCAAGCTGTGGCACAGTTGATGTATTTAGGCCATAGCATCTTACCTGTTGGAGTTTATCAACAGGTGGTCTTTCGAAGCCTGATCATTTTTCTTCCCTGGAACTTGACTCATTATTCATATTGACTTTCCACTTATCCTGCTAATTGCTATTAGATTCCAGTTTCTCTGGCCCAGAGCTCCATTGCTTTGTCCTTCTAAGTGGAGACTCCACCATGGTTTTCCCATTCCATGGCTTTCCCCTGCTTATGTCTAGGAACCTGCCTATCATGGACTGGCTGTGCAGGAACTTTAGACCTAAGCAAGAGAAGCAGTAGAAGATATTTGTCCTTTGACTGCCAGACACCACAGTTATAGCCATGCAGGGGAATATTCTTGTAGGGGATGCTGGTTAGAGTGAAATAGTTTGGCTTTTCAAAGCAGTGCTGTATAGCAGAATATTAACATGATAGATGAGTCTCTGGCGTAGAGTCTGAGCAAAAGTTAAAGCAAAAGCTTTTAGGGATAAGATTTAAGCTCTTTAGAGTTGTCAGTCAGAGAATAAACTTGAGGTAATTCTTCAAAAAGGAAGCTGTGTATAAAAGTACAGGTTGGCACCTGAATGCTGTTTGACTCTCTTCCCCAAAATTAATGGGTAAAGGATTTCTCTTCATCTGTGCCTCCTAAGAGAAGTGGTAGTAAATCCTGCTTTCCTTCCATGGGGCCTTTAAGTCGTGGATAACATTTTTAGTTACCATTCCTTCAACTATTGTACCTGGTGTGTATCAACTGCTGCTCCTAGCCTTGAAGAATCCAGCAGTGAACACCCACAAATCCTTGCTTAGGAGGTATTGTAGTGGTGTCTTGCTCTGCTAGTAGACTTGGGGTGGTGGCCACACCTTAAGATATGGCTTCAGTGTGTGCAGACATGACCCCTTATAAGGAAGAGGGGGTGCTCTTTGGGGTTGTTGTCATAGCATCCTGAAGGGCAGAGGCTGTATCTCCAGGAACATAAGACCTAGGTGGTTATTCACCATCATTGTGTGAGTGCTCCCCTAATAAACACTTGTTAATCATTTATATGGGTGGTTGTGGACTTCTATAAACCCATCTTAATTAACATCTGTCATTACTGTTACAAAATATCTGGAAGAAAGACCTAATGGTATGAGAGACTTGTTTTTGCCTCATGGACTCAGGAATTTTCCAGTCCACTATGCCAGAGAAGGCATGATGGCAGAAGTAGTTAGATGCCCTTAGGAGCAAGAGGCAGCTGGTCACACGGAAACTGTAGGGCCAGAATGGCTCCCTGGCAGTTCCATTTCTTGGCACCTGACACAGAAACAAAAAAGTGGGGCAGGTATAGCCTCTGAAGTTCTATCTTTAATGGCCCACATCTATCAGTTTTGACCCTGTGCCAAAGGAGATGAAACCTCAGATACAGTTAACACCAGCTGGGAGCCATTTCTTAATGCCTTGTGGGTAATGTTCCAGATTCAAATCACAAAGTGGATGGTGGAAATACATATAAATGAAGAAGACTATTCACAAAGCTAGATGAGGTGATTCCCTTTGGAGGAGAAACCTAAAGGCATTTAGAGGGACATGGGTTACTGGGAAGGGTATTACAGTCTTGAATGAGACAGAGAGGCTTAGCATTACTGAGAAGGTAACATCTGAGCATGAAATTGAAGAGTGAGGGAGTCATTCATGTATTGGCAGGAAGAGATTTCTAGATGGGAGGAATGACAACTGCACAAGCCCCAGGCAAGGCGTTACCCACTATAATGTATGAAAAGTGAGATTACAGTGCAGTCAAGGAGGGTCTGATGGAGAGAAAAAGAAAAAGCGAAGGAACTACATCTTTTATGCTCAGTGAGGTAGGAAGGCACCAGCTGGTGTTAGAGAAAGCACAGTATTAGTAAGGGTTCTCTAAAAAAAACAAGCAAAACAGAACTTATAGAATGAAATGCATGTACATATTTTGAAATATTCATTCATATATATCCGTCAATATATAGCAATTCATATGTATATATATATACATATATAATTTGTGTGTGTGTGTGTGTGTGTGTGTGTGTGTGTGTGTGTGTGTGTGTGTGTGTGTGTGCATCACATTGGAATGGCTTACAGGCTGTGTAAGGACCAGATAATGCAACAACAGCTGTCTACCAAAGGAAGGTCCAAGAATCCAGTCATTGTTCAGTCAACGAGGCTGGATGTCTCAGCTGGGTATGCTGGAATCCCAAGGAAGTAGTCTCTAATGCCAGTGAAAGAATGGACTTGCTAGTGAAACAGAGAGCAAGCAGGTAATGAGAGCAAGCTTCCTTCTTCCACATCCTTTATATAGGCAGCCAGCAGAAGGTACAGCCCAGATTAAAGGTGATTTTCCCACCTCAAAGATCCAGATTAGAAATGAGTCTTCTCATGTCACATGACTGAACTAAGAAAACATCCCTTCAGGAGTGCCCATCCATTTGGATTTTGGTTAACTCCAGATGTAATCTAGTTGGCAACCAAGAATAGCCATCACAGGTAGCATGACCCGACTTAAGTTTTGAAAACATTGTTGACTGCTGTGTTGAGAATAGATTGTGAAGGAGTGAGGCAGCAGCAAGGACACCATTAGTTGGTTTGGTCATTTGCTGGGCAGCAGGAGAGAGTGCTCAGATCATGCTGACAGCCGAGGAGGTGGTTGGAAGTGGTCAGTTTCTGGTCCCGTTCTGCAGTGGTTTGCTAATAGGTTGACAGACGAAAAAGATGAAATGATGAAGATGGTGGTTATGCCAACCTGCATTGTGACATGGGTGAGTTGCTGTTGACAGAAGTAGGAAGAGTGAGTTCATGCATGTGTCATATGAAAATACGTGCATATGTACCTACACTATGTTCTCGAATGGTGACTGAGGTGGTCATTTCTAATTGTATTAGTTTGCCTGGGCTACTATAACAAAGCATCATAGACCAAGTGGCATAAACAGAAATCTACTTCCTCTCACTTTGGGATACTGCAAAAATCCAAGATCATGGTACCATCAGGCTTGGTCTGCCTTGAAGTGTCTCTCTTTGCCATGAGGGTGGCCACCTTTTGCTGTGAGCCTCATGGAGTCCTTCCTCTGAAAGTGTGCACTTTTAGATTCTCTTCTGTGTTCAGCATCTTTCCTTTCAGGAACACCAATTGGACTGGATTTGAACCCATTTCATGAAGATCATCAATACCATGCAGGGTATAGGATGAAATGATACCCAGGAGAAAAGATTCTGAGCTGAGCTATGAAGAATGAATGGAAACTGACAGCAGGGAGAACAGTGGTTTGGGAAGGGGCACACATTTTAATCGGAGCTCTGAGCTTGGGGTCAAGATGTGTCCAGATGAGGTTGTTGATTAAAAGAAATTGAGCAGTAAGTGTTTTGCGTGCGTGCGTGCGTGCGTGCGTGTGTACTCCATAGGGGGATGCACATGTTTAGAGTCTGCAAACAGCTCATATATTGATGTATGCTTGGGGCTCTATATCAAGCTGTCAAGCTACTGTAGAATATAGATGAAAGATCCATCAACTCCTGTGATCATTTTGAAACCTTAAAATGTATTTCCAAAGTTACTATGAGGTATTGTATTACAACATCTCCATAATTTTTAGCTTCCTGCCTAAAATGGTAAAGACACAAACTTGTTCATTTCTGAATTGTTTTTGGGATGACGGTGTTTATTGTATACTTATACCAACATTTTCCCCCCATACTCTATCTAACTACTGTACTTGCCATACAAGATACAGAATAATAATATTAGCTATGAAATTTTATCTCTCATTGTCTCCAATCTTGGGATATCTTTCCTCTTTGTTGTTCTGAGTGTGTCCTGTGATGTGATTTTGGAGTCTTTGATAGAGACATTGGCAAGTATAGTTAACTAGAGCCCTATGACCATGCCCCCATACACACAATTACATACCAGTGAAAAATTGTCCATAAGTATGCTTTTGTGAGCCTGCTAGGTTTCTATTCTTTTGTCAAGACGTAAGGCGTAGAAAAGATTTTGAAATAAAATTCAATCTTTACTGTAGCTGATAAAACAAAATGTCAGATACATGAAGATAAAAACAGGACAGATATGAAGAACAAGTTGTTGGTGGTGATGACAGATACCTAGGGCAGGAGGCCAAATGGGCCCCAGGTATTCAGGAAATAGAAGAAGCTCACTGAGTTGGAAACACTAGCCAGTAAAGTTAGGCAAGAGTAAAATGTGATTGGAAAGAGTGTGTTTTCATTAGCACACAGAGGAACCAATGTCCTTAGGAAGCTAATGTTTGACCCATTAGAATTAAGAATATTAGTGTGGCATTGCATCAGTGGGAACACTTTAGTAATTTATGCAGGTGTTGTCCTGACACAAATGTCCTAAGGACAAGGTCTAGAACCCTTCTTTTGAGTAGGAGACCAAGCACAGCAGTGTGAGGGTGGGATGCATGGAAAGTTGCTGTGTGGAAATTTCAGAGTGATCATTTATTAGGGATACACAGATCCCTTGTGTTTCCACCCATGATGTCCCTGTCAGTCCTGATTGCAAAGAATTCATTCCTGGGGTAAGCTTGGTGGTGATGTCAGCCAGGAAGAGAAAGATACTCCTATTTTTTTTAAGGATATAATTTATATCTTCAGTGCAAAACATTCCTGATCTTCAAACCTTAGGGATCTGGCTTTCCCAAGTTGCCCCAACATCTGGGCTCTGATTTTGTAATGCACACTAACATATTCATATTCTGAATTTAGGTATGGAGGCAACTGAAATACTTATGGCTGAATTCATTTATAATCTGAACCTAAGAAAATAAGCATGCTGTGTTGTGAGAGGTGTTCCTTCAGAGCTGTGGCTCTACAAAAGAGTGCCTGTCTTCCTGCTGTTTATGACTTGCCCGGTTCTTTTTTTTTTTTCAGCATAATATTTTTTTTTTGATTCTTTGGGAATTTCATATCATGCACCCTGGTCACACTGACTTCTCAGGTCCTTCCATGTCCTCCACCTACACTTGTGACCTCCCTCTGTGACCACCCCCTCTCAAAAAAGACCAATTTGTGTTATGTATGCTCAAATTCTCAGTGGCTTGCCCTTTAAATAGAACTAAGTCCTTCCCCTTCTGTAGCCCTTCCAGAAGTTGTAGCCCCTCCATCAGTTGTGGAGACTACACTTCAGCATCCTTATCACACTTTTTATTGCCTGGGTTTTTACAGTGAGGGGTGAGGCTCTTTTCTAAAGACAGGCCATCAATCATGTTCATCACAGAGGGAGGTCTTTACCTAACAAGAACTCTCTCTCTCTCTCTCTCTCTCTCTCTCTCTCTCTCTCTCTCTCTCTCTCTCTCTCTCTCTCTGTGGTTGTGTGTGTGTGTGTGTGTGTGTGTGTGTGTGTGTCCTTGTTAAGTCTCTCATGTTCTGAAGGTACTTAATAAGAAATACTAACAGTCCAAGACTTTGACACTGACAGCTGCCTGGGCATCCCTTAATTCTGGAGAGTTGCCAAGATAGAACAATAATTCCTACATTTTTGGTAGCACTGGAATTTTTTATAAGCCTCCAATACTATCATCAAGACATAATAAATCCACAAAAGAGAGACTAAGATAGAATTAATGAGAACGATGGAGTGCTTTCCTTGGTTTATGATGTAATAATGAGAGGAAAATGTTACCTTGGAAAGCTGAGGAGATGGCTTGTCAATAAGGTCTTTGCCAGGCATGCTTGAGGACCTGAGTCTATGGTACCTACATAAGAAGCCGGCTGCTGTGATGTGAGCCTGTAATCCCATTCTGGGCCAGCAGACAAAGAGGATCCCTGGGGCTTGGTGAGCTCCAATTTCAATGGGAGATTCTCTCTAAAAAACAAAAAAGAATGATAAGAGCAATTGAGGAAGACACCAGATGCTGATCTCTGGACCCCCTCCACACACACACACACTCGTTTGTGCACACATGCACTTTGAGCTATATCAGATTATTGACACTTTCAAAGGCCAGTGTTCAGGATCTTGAGATTGGTGATAAACTCCTCCCCCAAAACTGACACATTGAGAAATGTGGCTTTCATCATTAATTAAATATTTATTCCTGAAAGACTTCTCCCATGGTCTCCTGAACGCTGGCCTTTACTTTGAAAGTGTCAATAATTTGATACAGCTCAACATTTGTGTGTGTGTGTTTGTTTTGGTTTGGTTTTTGTTTGTTGGTGGTGATTTGTGTGTGTTTGTTTTGTATTTTTGTTTGTTGTTGTTTTGTGTGTGTGTTTGTTTTGGTTTTTGGTTTTTTTGTTGTTGGTTTGTGTATGTATGTGTGTTTTTGTTTGTTTGTTTCCTGTTGCTGTGTGTCTGTGCCTGTGTCTGTAGCCCAGAGATCAATATCTTGTGTGTTCAATTGTTCTTATTTTTTTAGACACAATCCCCCATAGAAATTGGAGCAAACCAATTCAGCTATACTGTCAGTTTATGCAAGGAAGGGATAGATAGTGAAGTGTTTTGTTTCTTTCTTTCTGTGGCTTTTGAGGTGTTTTTGTGTTATAGACAGCTGTACGGATTTTAAACACAAATCCCTACCCCACAGCTTCTTATAATTCTCCTACTTTTCCATCCCTCACATCTTAACAACCCATGTCCTGTAAAAGCTGTCCTTAATAAGACCATCTAACCTTTGAGGGTTTAACTTTGCCTTCCACCACCCAATCATTCATTCACTTGACAGCTAAGATTGCTCACTATTTCCTTTATACGTTTTTCTCATGGAAATTTCCACCGCCAAACATTAATAATCTAAAATGATGAGGACTTTATGTATAAGGGAAACCAGAACTGTGACTACATAGGAGTAGTAGCTGCAGAAGGCACCAGGGAGCCTTTTAAGGAGAACAATGAAGGCAGAAATCTGGAAGTGCTTCTAGATTTTACTGCTGTTCATGCCTGTTTGGTCTGAGCATTAGCTTTCAAAGGACAAATGCCTCTGTCACATTATGCCCTGGAAACATTAACACTACTTTACCAATGCAATTTATGATAATAAAGAAACTCAATGGTAGAGAAAGGGAGGCATTATTTTTGTCATCAGTTAACTCCTAGATTTGATTTGAAAAGTAACAATATGTTTATTGGCCAAGTACAAATACCCCGAGACTGCCTGGGAACGCCTTTGACTGCATATGGAAGTCTCTAGTTTATGGAAGTGTTGAAATCCTATTCCCTAAAGTGGTGCCTTCCAAACCTGGCTGCACTTTACAGTCTCCTGGGGAGCATAAGCCATACTACAAAGTAATTAAATCAGAATCTGTGGGAGAAGGGTCAGGGTGTTGATATTTTTAAAGCTCCCAGGTGATCGTACTAGCCAGCCACAGATGTGAACTGACACTTGAAAGAAATCACCATATCGAAAGCTGGTTGGACCTGGAAGCTAATCGTACCCAAGGCTGTAAGTGTGGGATTCAGGCGTTCTTTGTTGGATGTCATGAAATGTGGTCGCTATCTATGTTTAACAAGCACAAGTCTTCAGACCATTTTGGGGAGAACTGATTCTTTCTTCCCACAGCCTAAAATAATATTCTGACACTTACCGAGTACTTGAGATAGTGTGTGTGTTGATGGAGGTGCTTCACACATATCTCAGACCTCACACTGTCCCTCCTGCAAACTGGCTGTATTAGGAGTAGGTTTATGCCAGGAGTAAGATCACAGAGACAAAGAAAGGCTAAGTCTTCCCCAAGATTACTCAGTTAGAACTTGAATCCAACACCCTGTGCTCTCTGAGAGTTCCTGTTTCATGACTTTCCCATGCAGAGAGAGACAGTCACGATCTTTTCATATGACAGTTATTTTCTGGACACTGGATTGAAATGGGCAGTACTCTATGGTGTTCAGGCATGCCTTCTCATATTTATACTGTCATGAATTAAGGGTACCTCAGTAGCTAACAGGTCTACATATTGAACATCAGAAAAGTGACTTAAAATCAATTATTTTAAAATAGCAATTCTTAGCAGATGGCCTGTGATACTGACTCTCCTATATTAGCCTTGTATAGCAAGTTAATTTTTTAGTTTTGTATATTAAAACTTTTAAGAGCACTTCTTTGGCCTGGGGATTAAAATATCTTATTTAAATGTTTGTAAAAATTGCTTTCTTTCTTTTATTTTTTAAAGGATCTGTATTTTATGTATATTGATATTGTGCCTGCATGTCTGCCTGCACCACATGTATGAGGTGCCTGAGGAGGCCAGAAGAGGGCATTAAATTCCGCTGGGACTGGCGTTGCAGAGTTGTGGGTGGTCATGTAGGTGCTGGGAATGGAACCCAGGTCCTTTGCACGAGCATCAGTATTCTTAACCACTGAGCCATCTCTCTAGCCCATCTTGTCTTTCTATTTCAGGTTTCTGTTACAATAAATCTTTCTGCCAAAAGCCGCCTGAGCCCCATCGCCACGTGTGAACTTTACGCCAGCCGCCCGCCTGAGTTAGGGCCCAAATGAATACACAGAAACTTGTATTAGGTCCAATGCTGCTTGGCCAATGACTAGGATTCTCATCTGTTTGCTCAGTCTTAACTATCATAAACCTATATATTTTATAAGACTTATCTTATCGACGCCTTGTTGGCGTCCCTCCTGGAGGGTGGATCACATCGTGCCGCTGGAGGAAGCGAATGGGAAAAAGGGGCGCTTCCTGTTTCTCCTTCGCTTAAATATGAGTCTCCTTGCTATGTCATTTCCTGCCTGAATCACACTTCTCTACTACATTTCCCAGAATCCTCTTTGACTCCTAGTCCCGTCTACTTGCTGTCTCATTGGCCAAACAGTATTTTATTTAACAATCAATAAGATAAACATACACAGAAGTACTTCCCCCATCAGGTTTCTGTTGTGATTTCATTACAGTCACAAAATACATTGTTTATATTTCGATTCTTTTAAAATTGTGGTTTTTCTGTGGCCCCAGTTATGTTTCTAAGAGTGTTCAAAGATGTGTTTTATGCTGTTGGGGTGACATATTCTCCATCTGTTGATTAGACCTTGTTTCTTGATTGGGGTGTTCACATCTTCAGTGTTCTTTCTGACATGTCCAGTGTGTCTGTCAGTTGCTGAAAGTGTGACTGAAATCCTCAGACATAACTGTAGATCTGTATATTCTTTCAGCTATTAGTTTTATGTATTTTGAGTCTTGATTGTTGAATGCACACGCGTTTAACATTATGTCTTCCTGAATTGATATTTTCATCATTTTATAACATGTGCTTCGGCTTTGTCTCTATATTATATTCTTTGTTCTAAACCTGCTTTATAAAAATATTGTTTTCCGGTATTTATTTCTTCATCACTTTTCCGCACTAACATACCTGTATCACTAAATTTAAATTCCTCATAAACATACTATCATCACAATGTTTCATTTTTTTATCCACTATGCCAATTTTTGTGTATGTATGTGCCTGTTCATGAATGTGTAGGTACATATGTTTTTACAGATTTACATGACATGTTGCAGTGGCTGTGGATGTCACAGCTTGCTTGTACTTGCTTCAAGCACTATCCACCTTATTTTTGAGACAGGGTCTCTCACTAGCCTGGAGCTTCAAGTATGTCTAGGCTGGCTTGTCAGTCCCAGAAATTCACCATCTCTATCTTCCCAGTGTTGGGATTATGAGTTCCTCTGACACCAGCTTCTTCATATGGGTTCTGGAGATTTGATTCTGCTTCTCCTGATTGCATAACAATCAGTTAATGGACTCAGCCCTCTCCCTAATCCCTTTCCTTTTAATTGGTACATATAAGTATATCTTGAAATAATTACTGATACATTATAAATTGTTTCCTAGGTAAACAAGCTATAGAATAGATGTACATTTTCATGGACAAGCTATATTCTCTGACAAACATATGGCATGTAAGCATGTTATGTTCAGAACTATCATATTACAACACCTGAAAACAGAAGCTCTAATGTTATGTCAACATCATAACATAATCTCATTCACAAACCAAGGGATTTATATACATATATATATATATATATATATATATATATATATATATATATTCAATGTGAACTTAACCAAGGAGCTGTCTTTGTTGTTGTTGACAGAAACTTTTCTAGGCTAAATTAATAGAGGCTATGCACAACTGCATGGGATTTTGGTGTCTCAGCCAAAAAAAATAGTCTTGCTGTGTTTGTGGTTTTAGAACTTTTCATTTCGAGGAAAGGGAAGGTCCTACCAAGGTATTCCCACTGTCCAGCTCCATGTAGAGGTCAAGTGCTCTCATGTTCTGTGTAGTATATCATAAGAGTCTATCAATAAAATGGAGTGCACAGTCACTGGTGCCTGATGATGTTGGAATAACATTAGAGCTTCCATTTTCAGGTGTAATGTGATATGGTAGTTCTGAGCATAGCACGCTTACCTGCTGTAAGTTTTTCCAGAGGAAATAATAAAAGCAAAACCTGTATCCACTAGCAATTACCAGGCACTCATGATCCAGCAATAATGGCTACATTGCACATCTACCAGAATTTAATGGCTTAACATCACCATTCTGTGGGACAAGGAATTCTGAAAAGACAGTTGAAGGTGGCATGCCCCTGCCCTAGCCTGTCTAGAAAGCTTAGAAAGCTGGGATAGAATTTGATATTTAGGGGCTAAAATCACTTGAACCATTGTTTACTCCCAAACCTGGCACCTGGCCTGTGGAGACACAAGGATCAGGAGTGTCTACATATAGCTTGTTCATGTCTTTTGCCTTTATGCTTTAAGATATCCTTGGGCTATTGAAACCTGCTTGATAGCATTCTGGGACCCAAGAGAAAAACTGTCCAGCAAAGAAGGCGGACACTGCATCGCTTCACTTTCCTCCCTGCCCAAATCACAGTCAGTTTTCCAGGAAGAGAGAAGACAGAATCTTTTCTGATGAGCACATTGTCTGAGGATCTTGAGGTCATGACTCATTTAAGGGAAAAAAACTAGGAAATATACTTACTACCCAAATATTATCTAAGCTTGTAGGTTCACTTAAGTTTGAGAAAAAAATTCATTTTATTAAATTAGCATCTGAAAACCGAAGCTGGGTTACACTGGCATCTTTTGAAATTGTTTTGATTCTTCAGTGCACTGTGTACTCATGTCATGCTAGTAAAGTGACTAAAGAGATATCAGAGAGGTAATGACAGTCATACCCCAAACCTGCAAAGCTATTCTGGCTTGTGGCCATGTCATGATTGCCAAAAATTGTTGTTTAATTCGCATGCTGCACAGATGGGGAAACTGAGGCTTTTGGTATACATTTTGTATACCAAAGTCATAGAACAAGTAAATGATAAAATGAAATTTAAAAATCAGGCATTTCTTTGCCCCATGCCAGCATGGCTCTGTAGAACTTTCCCTGACTTTTGTCACTATCTGACTTGCCACCACATAGATTAACATGTAAAGCATAGCTTGGCATCCTGAGTGAACTTTTTATGTTCAATAAGAATAACCCCTTTGGGGTGACAACACTTCCATTTTCCAGTATTTAGTGTGTTAAATTGTTTCAGGCTATGCTTTTTACTCCAAAGGAAAGATCATTTTTACTTTACTCTTGTGTTTTGTATTTTCCTAATGAATCAATGTGTGTGTGTGTGTGTGTGTGTGTGTGTGTGTGTGTGTGTGTGTGTGTAGGAAGTGGGGCATGGAGAGGGAGGGAGGGGATGAGAATGTGAACATATGTGAGTCTGGAAGGACCTGAAGGAAAATGTGACTCAGGACTCAGACTTCTGATAGAACATTAACCTCCAGGGAAGCTACTTAAGGCCTTCATGTTGATTAGAACATATTTGTCTTAGTCAGCGTTCTGTTGCTGTGAAGAGACACCATGACCATGGCAACTCTTACAAAAGAAAGTATTTAATGGGGATGGCTTACAACTTCAGAGGTTTAGTCTATTATCATCATGGTAGAAAGCATGGTAGCATACAGGCAGACATGGTGCTGGAGAAGTAGCTGAGAGTTCTACATCTGGATCAGCAGGCAGCAGGAATAGAGGGTGACACTGGACCTGGCTTGAGCATCTGACACCTCATAGCCCACCCCAGTGACACACTTCCTGCAATGAGGCCACACCCCTTAATCCTTTCCAACTAGTGCCACTCCCTGTTGACTAAACATTCAGATATATGAGCCCATGGAGGCCATTCTATTCAAACCACCACAGTACTTTTAGCAACTTAACATTTACATTGTTACAGGTTATATTTTAGTTATAGTAGTTATCAAAATAAATAAATAAAACACCTAAAGCAACATCAAATAAAGCCAACAACTCCTATGGTATCAAATGATGAGGCCTCCTCTGTAATCTTCACAAGGTTTTCTGTGATCTGAAACCTTCCAGGTCTTCTAATTCCATATCTTACTATAATGGAAATCCACTTCATTCCACTCCTTGGCTTACTGGACTTCTATGCTTTCCTGAATGTTCCATATGCTTCTCCTGTACTCTCATAATTCCTGATCATCCCTTAACAAGTTTTTGTGCTGTACAGCTCAACTTTCTTAATTCAGTTCAAACATTTCCCTGTCTAACTGACCTTGCAGAATCCTTTTCATTGGGGTTGTGGTGTTCTCTGAGAGTCCTCAGCCCCCACTGCAGTGCCATAACTGAGGGATTATGAGAAGGAGTTAGTGGATTAACAAAGCAATTTTATTCATCACCATCTTTCTGTCACTTAGAGGCCTTGTGAACTTAGAATATTTGCAAGAAATGATACATTAACCTGGATGTATTTAAATGCCACCAGTGTTTAAACCACATCTTACGACTTTCTTTATGTTAGGAAGTTGGTATTTGGGGAAGAGTAGGGGCAACTGGTTCTACAAGTAAGTTTTTCCCAGTGATTTTCTAAATTGGTGTGGGCATCAGTTTCTCTGCTTATTTGTGGCAGATGGAAACCAATAGAGACAACTCCTCCTTGTACTTGCTCATAAATTCCACAGTATTGCCCCATTATTGTTGTGATGGTAATGACTATTCATTTTTATTTTCTAGTACCAAATACTCAGATATTATCAGTTTAGAATTAAAGTGGTGGTTCCTAAAAGATGGTGCTCTCCCATGATGGTTTGAATGCAAATGGCCCACCTAGGCTCATATGTTTGAGTGCTTGGTGCTCAGTCCATGCAACTGTTTGGGAAAGATTAGGAGGTGTTTCCTTGTTGGAGTAGGTTTGGCCTTGTAGAAGGAAGTGTGTCATTAGGAGTGGGCTTTAAGGTTTCAGAAGCCCAAGTCAAGCCAGGCCTACTGTGTGTGTGTGTGTGTGTGTGTGTGTGTGTGTGTGTGTGTGTGTGTGTGTGTGTTTGCGTACTTCCTATGGATCAGAATATACAATTCTCAGCTATGGCATCAGCAATATGCCTACCTGCCACCATGCTTCCTGCCATGATGATCATGAACTAATCCTCTGAAACTGTAAGCAAGTCCCCAATTAAAAGCTTTCTTTGAAAAGTTGCCTTAGTTATAGTGTCTTCTTACAGTAATAGAACAGAAACTAAGACATACCCTAATTCAATAAGTAGATTTTGGAGCCCAAGAACTTGTATCTTGTAAAGGTTACCAGTTTCTACTGGAAGACATGAATTCCAGTCAACCATTATTTACTATGGCAGAAAATTATAACCTATTTTTTAGACTTACTACTTATTTCTTGATCTTCTTCTGGCTGTAGCTCATCTATACTTAGAAATTCTCAGAAACACAAACACATTTTCCCCCAGGTGACTACTGCATTCGATCTCATAGCTCATTTGTGAAACTAAAAATGAATTCCTACCACTCGCTAATTAAATCACTCAGTCAAACATGAGAGATGTAGCTTGTGACATTCCTTGAAATACAAAGCCATTGATGTTGATGCTTTGAGGGCTCAAAGGGACCCAGTTCTTAAAACCAGGAAGTAGAAATCCTGGGCTGTTAAATAGTTTGGTTAAGGTACAAAGTGTAAAAGCCAAGACTGAACTAAGACTCTCTGGCATGGATGCTGGCCAATCTCAGAAGTTTGTCTGGAAGTGCTGGAAGACTCAATGTATCTGGCAGAGGGAAGTGATCTATTCTAATTATACTGGTGATTGTGAGCAAACATTCAGGCATCATATGATATGGGATTTTGCTAACCAGTATAGATCAAAGGCATTGGAACCAATGATGCAACATTTTCAGCTAATATTATCAACCAATATTATGGACTTCACAAACACTTTAAAAATATTGCTGTACTATTGTTGAAATCTTTTTTATTTTATTTTTTATATATTTGAATTACAAACATGATTGAATTACATGATGATCCCAGTTCCCTTCTCCCTCCCTTCCTCCTCTTTGTTGAAATCTTATATTGACTCAAATATTACGCTGATGAATATATGTTACAAAACTCTTTAAAATAACAGAAAATATCTTAACTGCAATAATAGGAAAAATGAGATGCCCCACCCCCCCAGTACCACCTGTGGCAGGTGAGAGAGCTGGCCATGAGATCACAAGGGTGGGAGAGCTAGCCGTGATGCTCACTTGCTAAAGTACTTCCCCTCTGGGCAGCACACTAGAGCTGACCCTGTTGTCAGGGAAGCAGGTCAGAGCAACAGAGCTAGCTCAGCTCCCCACCCCTTGCCTGCCACATGATGGCATGGGTCAGGGAAAGATGCCCTCTCCACTTTGCCCCATGCTACCTGTAGCAGGCTAGAGAGCTGGCCCTGGGGCCACAACAGTGAGAGAACTAGCTCTGCCTTGCACCAGCTGCAGCACACAGGAAACAAGGCCCTGCACCCTGCTTGGGCAACACCCTGTTTGTTAGGGATGCAGGGGAGCCAGCCCTGGGAGCTTGAGAGCAGGAGAGCTAACCCTGCCCCCTGCCATATGCCTCCTGCCTGAGCAAAAGAGTAGAGCTGGCCCTGGTCCTGCCCTGGGTGAGCTAGCCAAGGCAGCAATGGAGAGCTCATCTGGGCAGTGAAGACCAGGGAAAGCCAGGAGAAGCTGGCCAACCCAGCTACCACCCAGCCTCAGAACCAGTGCTATGAGTTGGCCCACCCCAATATTCAAATCTATGAAGTGTTGGAGCATATGAAGGAGATGAACCTATAGATCTAAAAGAGCAGGATCTCCATGACACAGGACAACAGCAAGATATCTAAGAGGAACAACAGTGAGAGCTCATTATTTATTAGTGGTGTAGCAGAAGCCAGAGGCCTCCGCTCAGACCAATGACTCCTGGCAATGAGCACTTGTAAGAAAAGATGAACAGACTAAAGGGTGAACTATGTTGTCTCCATGGGGCCACCCTACAGCTTCCACAGTAAGATTCTTCCTTTTTTGTTGTTGTTAATTTTGTTTTGTTTTGGGGGTTGTGTTTTGTTTTGTTTGATTTTGATTTTTGGTTCTCTCTTTTTTTGTTTCGTGTTTTATTTTTCTTTTAAATTTGGGTTTGTTTGTGGGGGCACATGGCAAGGGCAGAGGGCAGATGTTGAGGGGATGGGGGATAAGTGGGACCAGAAAGCATGATGTGAAATCCACAAAGAATCAACAAAATAAAAAGAAAAACCAATTAATAAGAGAAAAGACAAGTAGGTCTACAATGGCAACTTTTAAAACTATCAATAATTGGGTTCTGTCTTCAAGACCATTTCATGCCAGTGCAGCAAGCAGACATGCTTGTGACTAAAAGCAAACAGATGTTCAATGACTAGCGGCACAAACTGGAATAACACAACAATAATAGCAATGACACTTATCCTGCCAGTGCTAACACCGCTGGGTGCTGCTTACCCATCAAATATGCATATTTTAATATATCGATTTGATCTTCACAGCACCTCTTAGAAAAATGAAACATTACTACTAACCATATCTGAAAGACAAGTAAATATTGATGTCAAGGAATCAATAATACATTATCTTCTTTTTCAAAGATCAATTTTAGGACTGGCTTTGTGATGCATGTTAGAGAGTTGGTTAGCTTTCAAAGCATCGTAATTTTCTGCATTCTCAAAAGTCAGTTTCAATGAGAAAGAACAGAAAGGTATTAAAAATCATCTTTCTTATGGTAAAGCGGATCTACTTGGAAGAGCTGAGCTATGACATGGCTCTTAAATTCACAATGGTATGTCCATCCATCTGTGAACACATCGTGGGTAACCTTGATTAACTTATGTATTTGAATGCTTCAAAGGCCTCTATTTACCCACCTGTAACAAGGAAAAGCTTTTCTACTTGAAAAAAATACTTTAAAAATCAAGAAAGTACTTGTGAATGTGGTTGGAAAGCCAGACGTAAACCAGAGTGAATGTAAATCTCAGTTAAGACATGTGTTGTAATTTTTAAAAAGCTGCCAGAGAAAGACACCATACAATGGAATTCAAGCAGAGGTTTTTTTTTTTTTATTAAGGGGAAAGGATTGTAAAAAGGGGAAAGGGGGGAGATGGAGACCAGCCTCTAGGGACAGGAGCAGTAAGAGAGAGGAAACAGAGGCAGAGAGAGAAAGAAAGAGAGAGGGGGGAACAGACAGAGGGAGGGAGGGAGGGAAAGAGAGAAAGAGAGAAAGAGAGGTGAGAGGGAGGAGGTGGGCAGAGCCCTTTTAAAAGGGAACATATTGAATAGGCACAGGTGGTGCTCTTAGTGGTCTATCCTATCAGAACTCCAAAGGCAGGCCAGTAAAATGTGTACTTATTAACATGCCCCTGCTATTTGGTAGCAAATTGGACAGAAGTGTCTAGACAATATCAGTGGTGAGCCACAGACAACAGCTTGGCCACATGTCCCTTGGACTCTGATCCTTTAACTCATGCTTCTGCCTGCTCCCTTCTGAAGTTTTCTGCTTTTCCATAGCCTTCTGAGTAGATGGTTGTGCTCCCTGTTTTGAGAGAAAGTCTTGGGAGCTGTTCAGAAGCAAACTTTGCTAACAGCAGCTCTGGCTTCCCTTCCATGATGGTTTGGAGCTCCAAAGAGCTCTGCACTAGCTTCATTCACCCCCTGACTTCTCCAACTTCAATTAATCTAGGTGCACTTTCATAATTTCTATTCACTGGTTTCTTAAAATGAAGTCAGAGAAAGAACTGCCATTTCTTACTAAGAAATTATAATTCTCAAATAAGGAGAATTGAAGGCAAAAAAAGAAAAAAAACCCAAGTGTTCTTAGTGCCTTGGGCAGCTTGTTTTGTTGTTTGGGTCTGGAAAACTTAAGCTTTGAAGTAGAAATGTCCAGTTTCCTGTGTGGCTTTATCCCCAGCCCTTGTGTCTCCTGGAACAGAGAAATTTAAAATCTTAGCAATCTTAACATCCTCAAACTGATTTTTCCTCCATTGCTTCTGTTAGTATGTCTGGCTTTGGTCACTTTCTTACTGTCTGTTCTTTCTGCATGTACCCTTAGAGCCTTTCTTGTTCTTTAACTCTGCCCTTTGTTGGGATTCACTGCTCCTTCTGCAGCAGGGACCCCACTCTGTTCCCCAAGCACTTTCTCAGCAGTGTGTGACTCTGTGACTCTGTGCCCTCCATCCCTGCCTTATGGTGCTCAACCCTAAACAGTCAGACACTATCTTAGTGCTTTCTCTGCCAGCTGTGTTCCTGCTACTGGAAAACAGTCCCTGAAGGATCTGGGGAGATGGCTCAGTGGATAAGAGCATATGTACTGTAAGCAAAAAGACCAGAGTTTGAATGCCAAGCACCCCCACAAAAAGCTGAGCAAGACTTCGTATGCATGCAACCCCAGTGTTTGGGGGCAGAAACAGGTGGGTCCTAGAAGCTTGATAGATAACCAGACAGTGCAAAATTGGGAGTTTGTGGTGCAGTAAGAGATGCTGTCTCCAGGAAACAAGGCAGACAGTCACAAACACCTGGCATCCTGCTCTGGCCTTTGTATGAGCATATGTGTCTGAATGTCACCTGTGTGCATTAGAAGAAAAAGAAGGAGGAAGAGGAGACATCATTGGAGTCTTCTGATCTCCAGCCCTGGTGTACAAATTCGTTATTTTGGAATGCCTTCCCTTCATGCTTCTTCAGCTTCATCTCCTGTCCAGACTGTCACCATCCCAACCCACTAGCACCTTTAATTCCTTAGTCTGATGCTTCAATTGCAGAACCCCTGTTCTCTCATTTCTGTCCTGTTTGGACAGATTCCATGTTTTCACCAAATCCTTTTCTGGGCTGTGGATCCATCCACTTCTCAGTTCCTCATTCCATCCACGTGTTCTCATTACCTACTCTTCTTCAGAATTACCTTATTCTTTGAATAACCTCTTCAGCATAAGGGGTTGTTTCTCCTCTGTCTTTTTGTACGTGCCTCTACCTTCTGCCCAAATGTATGTATCCCCTTTCTAGTCAAGGACATTCTGTCTTCTCTGTCCCATCTGTGCAATAAATCTTCATTGTAGTAGGGAGCAGTGATGAGGAGGCGGCAAGGAAAGGGCATGGGGATGGCTTACAGTGAAGAGGTGCGGTGGCTGTGGCAGGGTCTCGGAGGATGCAGAGGGTGAAATAGAGGACCATCTGGGAAAGCAACCACTGAGTCGAGGCCTATATTAATGGAGGAATCTAGCCAGGTTGGCACCTGGGAAGATCTCAGGTACCGAAGACAGAGGGCAAAGGTCCCAAGGCAAGAATAAACTTGACAGTTGCAAAATGAAAGAAAAGCCCTCATTTCCCTGCTACTACGTTAATGCCCATGAACTTTGAGATGGCCCCCAGCCTGGCAATCATCCTTGCCAACTCCCTGAAGCCACTGTGGGTGTGACCGCTAGCAAGATACCTCCTTTTACCAGACCTTGAGGCAGTGTTTTTTACTTGACTCTGGTTATCTGACATTACTGCCTTCTGTCCCTGAGTCCTTCGGCCATTGAGACTTCTCAGTCCTTTTGTGCAGATCCATGTACACTGTGTCTGAAGGTGTGTATACCCATGTCTGCATCCTGGGTTCTCTGTCTGTCTATCCTTTCATGTATCTATTTTAAGTGACTAACAATAATTGTGTATATTTATGGTATATAATGTAATATTTTGATCTTTGTATACATTATAGATTGTATAAAGATGATTGGCATCCAAATACCTCATTTGGGTGCATTATAAGAACTAAGAATAAAACATATATTAACTAATTTGAAATGTACAGCATTGTTGATCATGATCACCAGACAAAATGACTGGTTACTAAAAAACTTCTCCAGTCTGAGACTACATCTTCCCTTTTGTCATCCCTTCCTCCCCCTTTCACACCACAATAACAACCACTCTCTCTGCTTCCTTTTTGCTTTTTTGTTTTAGATTCCACATATATATGAGAATTCAATATTTGTCTTTTAGTATTTAACTGATTTTTCCTTAGCAAAATTTTCTTGACTCCATCCACATTGTCACAAATTGCATGGTGTCTTTCTTTTTAAGACCAAAGGAGGCTGAGGTTCCTTCCATATAGTGGATATTAGGGATAGTTCTCTGCACGTACTAAGCTCCCTAGTGATTTCAACTCTACTTACTCAGCTGCTAAAGTCAGTATGTCCAATGCATAACTGTGAATTCACCTGTAGCTACAATCAGATTATATGTCTCCCCCCTCCCTGTACCCCAGTCATCAGCCAAGTTCTTTCCAGCCTCTTCTGTCTCTTATCTTATCTGTGGCCACCAATTTGAGTAGGACCTTCACCACTTCCCGTTGTTCCGGGTAGTTCCTTCCTGGTGATTCCTGATCTCATTTCCTGTCATCCGCCTGTGTTACACTGTTGGGAGGTGATTGTCCTAAGACAATCCACTGTTGAAACAATAAATGGGCTTCTCTGTGACCCAAGATAAAGCCACACCTGTGAGGATGAGCAAGCGGACACATGTGGCATGGCTTTCAGTGAGTCCCCACCCTGTCTCCCACTTCTCTCTGCACCCCTTTCTTGCTCAACTCTGTCAAGCCTGCCTACCCTGAGGACCTGGTTTGTATTTGTTTGTTTTGCTGTTTCCAGTGTCTTCCTGTATGCTGCCATCTCTCTTCAGTGTTCCCTCTGACTGGAGTCTCAGGAAGCACTCACCCAGTCTTCAGTTCTGCTAAAACACCTACCAAACTACCCATGACTTTGATCAGGTGGAGATGCATCTTTCTACTCTCTGACTGCTCAGGCTGAGTCTGTGAGGTGTCCATCATATAGTTTATATACTTTATTTACCTGGGTGCTTCTTCTCTAGTATATAAATCCAGAATCATGATTCCTTTATCAGAAATGTTTTACTCTCTCTCTCTCTCTCTCTCTCTCTCTCTCTCTCTCTCTCTCTCTCTCTCTCTCTCTGTGTGTGTGTGTGTGTGTGTGTGTGTGTGTGTGTGTGTGTGTGTGTGTGTGTGTGTGCGTACTACGTCTGTGCAGGTGCCTCTGGAATCCAGAAGAGGTTACCTGAGCCACTGGAGCTATCTAATATGGATACTGCAAACTGAACTCAGATCCTTTGGAAGACCATCCTTTGAATTTTGACCCTGTCCTTGGTTAGCTGCCATCTCTTACAATGTGGGCACTGTCAGTGAGCCTCAGCCTGCACTCAGACTGCCAATCCGAAGGGAAACATGATGCCTTCCATGGAAAACACTGGAATCTTATGTGCACCTTCATTGTCTCCTTGTCTAATACAAGCAGGCTTGCTGTGATAGGAAAGACAGTTGCTAGTGCTTCTCAGGAAGCAAGAAGCAACTTTAGCTAAGTGAAGTTCCCAGAAAGTCTGGGTAGAGTAAAAACTAGACATCAGACTTACCTATTTCAATCTATGACTCGACCAAATGCACCGTGGAGAAATTAAAAAAAGGTGAATTTTACAAAGTCTAGGGATGATATGCCATCTAAGTGGAATTGTTTAGATAGCTGAAGTAGCAAGTAGCAAAAGGGAATATTATCATTTTAGAGTAAAATTCTCTCTGCACCTGGCTGATTTTTCTCCCTGTGCAGAGTACATAGCATATGTTCCTCTGGAGTTAGAGAAGCAGCTGTATAGTCTTTAGAGGCAGTTTACACCAATGGGTTTTGTAAAATGGGAAGTTACTATGCACATTTAATCTTTAAAATGTAGTGTTCTGACTCATCCTCTGTTGGCAGTTCACCTGTCTCTGTTTTCTCCTGACTTCAGCCCTCTGTAGCACCTGTGCATTGAACCAACTTTGGATTGAAACTACTCAAAAATAATCACAGAAGTACTGAACCTTTTTACGTCATTAGTCCCTAAACACTAGAGGGAAACAATTATTTACATAAAATCTGCTCTTTGGGGGATTATGAGCAACCAAAATTATTTAAAGCATGAAGATTTATATTTAAATTTTATGCTATTTAATATAAGGGGTTTGAGCATTCTCCTCATATTTTGGTACCCTAATGGGGTCCTAGAATGTGTTGGCAGATACTGGGGGATGACTATAGTCTTTTTATCTTCTTGGAAAATTTTTCCCCCACAAAAGCCATGCTTTTCACCATTTACTCCTTCAGTGTTTCATAGGCTGGATGGCAGCTTATTTAGTAACTGTCAAAATTACCAGTAAAGGGAGGGTAAGAGAGTATGCAGGGACCACCTGTGAGTGTGGAAGGACCACATGTGAGTGTGCAGGGAACACCTATGAGTGTACAGGGAACACCTGTGAGTGTATAAGGACTACCTGTGAGTGTACAGAGAACACCTGTGAGTGTGTAAGGACCACCTGTGAGTGTACAGGGAACATCCATCAGTGTGTAAGGACCACGTGTGAGTGTACAGGGAACACCTGTGAGTGTATAGGGAACACCTATGAATGTGTAAGGATCACCTGTGGTTGTGCAGGGATCACCTGTGAATGTGTAAGGACCACCTGTTAGTGTACAGGGAACACTTATGAGTGTGTAAGGACCACATATGAGGGTGCAGGGATCACCCATGAGTATGTGAGGATCACCTGAGAGTGTGCAAGGATCACCTATGAATGTGCAAGGATGATCCATGAGTGTGCTAAGGCCACCTGTGAGTGTGTGAAGACCTGTGAGTGTGCAAGGACCACCCATGAGTATGGAAGCCAAGTACAGCAGGCTCCTCCCCTCTGGTCTGTTTATTCTGACTTCCAGGCACCGATCTCCCCTTCTGCTCCTGACTGCCCTTCCCTATTCAGTTATCAGCGTATGTGTGAGCAGTGACCCAAGATGTTAGGCCTATGAGCCAGATAGCCAGTACCAAGTGGGTCTTTGAGACAAACGATGGCTTCCTTGGGCCTCAGGTTGCTCATATGTCTGGACCAGACGATTTCTGCATCCTTTTTCATTCTCAGATATCAAGAAAGTGGCTTAGTAAAGGAAAGTTTAAGGGCTGCGAGGAAAAACTTGTCTGGAGATCACTTTAGATTGAGAATGTGGCAGACACTTTCCCACAGGGAGGAAGTGAGACTGGAAAGGCTAGGAAGAAGATGTGATGCTATTGAAACCCGTGTGCCTGGGAGAAAGTATAAGACCTTTTCAGAGGAGAGTGGTATGCTGGAAAACTCACATACCATTAAGTTGATCAGGAGCAACTTTTAATTATTTAGTTCAGTAATGCAAAGAATATTCACACAATTTGACAGCCATTACCACCACCTGTCTCCAGAATAATTTTATCTTCCCAAATGAAAACCTTTGAGTTATGGATGCAGCTTGGTGTTAGGTTGCTTTCCTGGCATATACAAGGCCCGGAGTTCAATCCCTAGTAGTACAAAAGACAAAACAAAGAAAACCCGCAACCACATCTGTGAACCAGTAACCCCTCATTTCTCAGCCTCCTGTCTCCTGGCCTTGTCCATTCTACTTTCTGTTTCTTATTTTGACTGTCTGGGTATTTTATAAAAGTGACTTTATGCAGTATTTCTTACTGTGTGACTAGCATACTTTACTTAACACTGTTCTCAAAATCTACCCTTGTAGGACATGTCCAATGACATTCCTTTTTCGTACTGAATAATATTCCATTGTATGCATAGTGTTTATCCATCTCTCAATGGACACTTGTGTTGTCTGTCTTAGCTGTTGTAAATCATATGGCTGTGAACATGTATTTAACTCTTTTGAGGGATTTCCAAACTTTTCCCCACAGCAACTGCACCATTTTACATTCCCACTGAGAATGTACCTAGGTTCCTTCCAGATTCTCCATGCGGACGAGGGGCTACATGTCTTCAATCTAAATCAGCTTGACTGTAACCCAGACTGCACCCGAGGCAGTGACAAAAATGTTCAATTATGACAGCAGATCGGTGGCAGAGTATGGAGGGTCTTGAAGTCAGGGAATGGCACCGGTGCTATTTCTGCAGGCTATGGGAAGCCGGTGAGGCAAGGACAAAATTACATGGTGCTACAGGCAGCTTAAGAACCAAATGATGCATTTAATGTGAATTGAGACCTGGAGGCCAGGACGGTGGTCAGCATTTGACTGCAGCTAGTTATCTAAGCTAGAGATCTGGTTCTAGGTGAGAGTCCTGGGTTCTAGGTAAGACCTGGGTTCCAGTTAGGAGGGCTGGAAAGGTGGCGATGAATGAGGAGAGACTGAATGGGATTCTTGAGAATAAGGAAGGTGTTTTGCAGGTGAGAGATGTGAGGAATTCTGCGTGGGCTCAGCCAGCCTTTCAGCATTAGTTATCTTAAGCGTACTCATGCAGAGTGATAGCAAGAGGTACATCCCTCATCCTTTGTCATTTTGATTTCCAAGCACATAGAGATGGGAGAGAACCAGTTATCCAAGTGGTTCCTGTCCTAGTAAGGAGTGGCTTTGAAGCATGGCTGGGAGTGTGGGTGGATGATAGGATGTTACTTACTCTGCATCAATGCGTCATGGGTTTCATTCCATGATGGAGGAAGGGGCAGAGGGAGGAGAGAGAGAGCACACACAGCAGCTATGGAGCTGTTTCCTTCATGGGAGCACTCTCTAAGCTGAGGGTTGTATAACTGGGCCCTGAGTAAGAAAAAGTCCCTTAGGGTGTTTGCACAGAGAGCTGAAACTCCCTACACAAGATCCAAGCTGGAGCTACAAGGTCTTGTTTTTATGCTTAATTTGCATAATAATAACATGACTATATTATGACAGCCCATAAGTGGTATATCTTTTGTCTGGAACATTAGCATCAGACATGGTTAAGATTTGGGGGGATTTTTTCATCATTAAAATATTTTTTATTTAATTAACATTTAAAAATTTATTTTACATAGGGACTACAGTTTCCCCTCACTCCTCTCCTCCCATGCCCTCCCCCTATCTACCATCTACTCCCTTTGGATTTTATATCTTGGAATATTTGCAGACATTTTACCAACTTAATCAGAAAAATATTAAATCTAAAATGGTTTAAAATGCAAAATTTATGAGCATTGTTTGTACTTAAGTTTCACATTTTGAGTTTTCCAGTTTTGAATACCCAGCCTGTGTAAGCAAGGTGTTTTGTATGGCCCTTTGTTCTGTGTTGGCTATGTGACATAACAAAAAAACACCCTGTCTCTCCAATTCTTTGTGTTTTGATTACAGAATGCTCCACAGTGGAAAGTACTCTGTAGATGTTGTTCTGTAAGTTGACACGAGGCAGGTGGTAGTAACTTTTCATGCAGCTGTGCAAAGGAATGGGCTTGGTGACAGTGCCTGGGTGGCAAGTGTGAATCTCAGTTTGGTGGATCTCAATTTGAGGAGGGTTTTAAAGAATTTATGTTTAAGATAAATGTAGTTAAGGTGTTTAAAGTCAGGTTTATCCTCCAATGTAAGTGTGGTGATCTAAGCTGGGCAGCCACCCCTGTCTTTTTTTTTTTTTTTATGAGTTCTAGTGATCAAACTCACTTCCTCTTACAAGCAATGTACTTGCTTCCAGGACCCCTACTCCCCTGTATGTTTTTATCTGCAAGTTAAACTGAAAACAGCCTTCCCCAGGCTTACAACTGGGTGATGAATCTATACTGCTGATACCAATAACAAAAGCATTTGTCAAGGCTCAGCCACCAACCTCAAGGGCTGTTCAAGTGTGTAGATATACGTCTGTGGCAACTGGACTCGTGGGCCTTGTTTAGTCTTTATGAAGAGGTTGTATCTAACTAACTGCTGTGGACATCATTAGAGGCCATTTCCTCACTTGGGACTGATTGCCTAAAGGGATTAACAGACTTTGAAGCACTATTTGATGTTTCCAAAGATGTCCTTAGTGCTCAAAAAGGATAAATCTATTCCTCCCTTCTTTGGCTGCAGAAGGATACTATGTTCTTTCCCAATGAGAGCTTGCCCATTCTCCTGGCATCCCTGACATTGTGGGTAGCAGAGCAGGATGTCCCATTGTGATACCCCAGGAAGCAGCCAAGGTTTCAGAAGAGAACTGATTCCTTCAGTCACCCTTGCTCACTGCCAGTGCACTGTGCCATTTGAATCTTAATTGGGCCCATTGGATGACTGTGAGAAATGAGGCCACATTGAAAATTCATAGTACCAGACTCCTTCCTACACCTCGGAGAGATCTAAACTTTGGATGAAATCAAAGAGGCTACAAGACCAGAGCTCTAGGATGAAAAAGCTCCTGAAAGTCAAAACACAGAGAAGAGAACTTGGCAATATGTGTAGAGAAGATACATGTTTCCCACAAAAATAGCAAAGCAGGAGCATGAGGAAGAAAAGAGAAATGGTTTGTGAGATGCCCTCAAGAGCTGTAACTCACCATCAGCCGAAGGTTCCTTCGGAGAATTATTTCTGTAGCTAATCAGAGACGAGAAGGTACATTTTCAGCTAACATGGAACTTAAGAATAAGACGAAGATGTGGAATGGGAATTATGGCATAAATCAAAGATAAAGGCTTCTCTCCCAATTCGGTGGATGTTACTAACTTTCGTCTACCTTTAAGGAAAAACCACCCACACTGCCTGTGATCCCAGGGAAGAAAGTGGGCTTAGGTAGTTGTGCAGTTTTTAGATGTGGGTGTTCTATCATGTGTACCTTCACCAGCATCCTCCTAAGAGCTAAGTGAGATGGTAAGGCTGCATCTTCCACCTGACAGGTGACACTCAGTGGCTTGGGACTCAACACAGATTGAAGGCAATATAAATAAACTTCTCCCTGTTTTGCTTCCTTCCTAATTTGCCATGTTTCACCAGAACTGACAGGAGCAGGGAGAATAAGGATGAGGGGACATGCACGTATGCTTTACTATGTGCCAAGCATTTTGGGGACCTCACGGCAAACACTCCAGCTTTCTGGTGGTGGTGCTGGAGGTTGCAAGCCCTCCATCACCAAGCCACATGAGTGATTCACTAAGTAATGAAGGTTAGCCTTGAACTCACTCTGTAGCCCAAGCAAGCCTTCAGCTTGTCATTTTCCTGCATCAGTCTGTGGATTATGCCACTAAGATATTCTTTAGTCTGTGAGATAAATGAGGTATGGCGAGATGTGGGTGCTATTTTGTAGCTGGAATTTCTTTCCCACCTGGTCCCTCTGCCGTCTAGCCCCAAATGAACACACACATCTATTAATTATAACCTGTTGGTCAATGGCTCAGGCTTCTTACTGGCTAGCTCTTTCTTATTTATTAACCCATAGCTACTAATCTATGTATTTCTATATGGCCTTGTCTTACCAGAGACTGCCCAGCATGTCCTATCTTCCCAGTATCTACATGGCATCCCCTGTAGCCACTTCTCTCTTTCCTCTACCCAACATTCTCCTCATCTGGTAGCCTCACCTATATACTTTCTGCCTGGCTACACTAGCAATCAGTGTTTTGTTCATCAACCAATAAGAGAAACACTCCCATCAAAGATGAAATAGTTTTTCCCAGTAAAACCATGGGGCCAGAACTTTAACATAGGCTTTGATCTTAAACACCCATATTCTGAGGTTTTTAATCACAGTCCCTAAACCCAAGAAGATATGAGACTAAGTATGATGTGTGCCTGCTATTGTCACACTGGATGCTTGAGTATTGTCCTAATGCTTCTGGAAGCTTTGGGGTGGGAGGGGCACGTGTTTCTAGCCCTGTATTCTTCAAAGATGTCCCTATAAATCACAATAGTTGTTTCATCGGAAATGAATATAATTGCAAAGAGATAATTTTAATGTAGTTTTAAATTAAATAAATAGTAATGTTCATATTATAATGCTATTGCAAAATGTATACAATAGCAGCAAAGAACACATCCTAATCTATATTATATCAGACTTACTCTACATTCCTTATTGTCTTTTTTCGATGATTCTAAATAGATAAATAGTTTTGTATCTAATATTGCAAGCATTCTCTGTTGCTTTATGAGGGTTTCATAATTGATTTTTAAACTGATGGGTTTTTTTGAATATTAGTTATATCTCAAGTTTTCTAATCATGGAATGTGAAGATCCAACAGTATTAACTTTAAAGGCATTTGTGATAAACCTTGGTTATAAAGAGATACTGAATAGCCAAAGCTCAGCTTTCTGAAACCATCTTTCCTTGTTTTGCTTTGTAGGGATCTACAGAACAGAAAGGGATAAAGGCACTTTGTATGAGCTCACCTTCAAAGGAGACCATAAACATGAATTCCAACGGCTTGTCCTATTTCGACCCTTTGGCCCCATCATGAAAGTGAAAGAGGAAAAACTCAACATGGCCAACACGCTTATCAACATTATCGTGCCCCTGGCGAGGAGGGTGGACAAGTTCCGGCACTTCATGCAGAACTTCAGGTGCATTTATTTGCAGGGAACCCTGCTTATTTGTTGTCACTGCCTCCATTTCCTCTGCTGTGTACAATGCTTGTTTTCCTGTATTCCTCTCGCTTTTCTTCATACGAAGGTTGCCATTAGTATCTGCCTTTCCCTAAAGCAATTAGAAAACCCTTGTTTAAATGTGTTTTCCTTAGAAGGAAGGTCTAGGAAGGATGGGCTATCAACAGTGCTGTGCAAGTCACCTTGAGTTCTGACTGGGTAAACCAGTGCTGCGCATGTCACCTTAAGTTCTGCCTTGAGCCTGGCCTCCAAAGCCAAAAGTGAAATTCTCAGAGGAAGCAAATGAGGTTCAAAATCATCAGGAACAGGCAGGAGTTGGCCAGCGGTGACAAAATGCATGTCATTGATGACTCTGGACAAGAAAGAGGCCCTGGCTCAGCAGAAGACTAGCTTCATTTGCTGTCCTATTCTAACTGCATCTGGAGGAGATTGAATCACAGTCTATTTCTTATTCTAAGCTACATAGCCCAAGAGGCTGAATTTAAAACTATTGCAGGAAGGCTTTAGGGAGTCATCTTTATAGGCACTTAGTAAGTAGACCTTTATTCCAGGGTGCATTGGTGGAGCTCGTGCATATGTGACTGGAAACTCTCTACTGAGCAACATTGGGTCTTATTTTGTTTTATGTATGGAATTCACATATCGGCTGAGGTTAAACAGCTAAATGATTTAGTTACCTTGTTTTAAGGAAGCCAGCTTATTTTTATCAAATTATAAATCCTGAAAGACTTAGCTAATTTTTAAAAATCTCTTATCATTAATTTCAGATTATTTAAAAAGTCAGTGGTGTTCAGTAGAAGAATCTGGTTGGTAGCTCTCAGCATTTTAGCTCAAGAGCACAAGAGGCATCCTTTTGTAATTAAGTTATATGTATCAGGATCAAATTGTCTTTGAAGAGACCATTGAAGTGATCTGGGAATGGAAAATGGAAACCGCATCTGAGAGCCAGGGCCTGCAAAAGATAGTACACACAAAGAGCAGGTGGGCACTGTGGCAGAGACTGAGTGGAGTATCTTCTGTGCAGCCAAGGAGTTTCTGAGTATGTGCTGGGCTCTGAAAAAGTGGACTGTAAAATCATGAGTACCTAGGGCATTTAATTCTATGTAGGAACATAGTAAAAAGATTGTTTTCAAATCCCAGTCAAAAACGGATTCTATACAACATAGTGCTAGAACAAATGACCAAGCATAGTTGGAAAAGGTAATTTTTTCACACCTAAATTTAAAGTCTATCCATTTAAGCCAAAGGGGTTCCATGGGAACCTCCAAACAATCCAGACTGTTACCAAGACAATAGGTTGCTTTCCACAAACTGATGGCAAGGCCCCACTGCTGAAGACAAGACCTACAGAACTCACTACATGAAGAAGTCGAGCTGGTTCGTACCGGAGCCTTCACCCCAACATGCTAACATCTTTGGTATGGGTCAGTACTCTGTACACTACTAAAGGAGAAACTTAAATACCAACCCAGTTATAAACTCTTGGATCTACAACAGTGTTATGCCAGCGATATGCTAGTGCAATGGTGGTGCAGTTTATGGGAGTAATCAAATAATACCTGGTTTGACTGAAGGCCTGCTCCAACAAATGAAACCCATATACTGCTTGGGTGACCAAGAATCTGAGACTAGATAGCACAGGGACTTAAGGTAAAACCAAATACTATTTTCCCAAAGCAACAACAACAACAACAAAAATGTAGCAACAAAATGACTCCTGATGACATCCTGCTATACTCATAGATCAGTGCCTTGCTCAGCCATCATCAGAGACACGTCCTTCTGCAACAGATGGGGAACAAATACAGAAGCCCACAGCCAGAAACTATGTGAAGAGTGAGAGATCTTGGAACACTCAGCCCTAAAGTAGATAGCAAATCCTTCCTCTAGGAATTCAGGGACCTCTGGAAAGAAGAGGCAGGAAGACTGTAAGAGCTGTCAGAGAATATGGAAGACACTACAAAACAAGGCCAAAAAATAAAAGAAAGAAAACAAGGCCCTCTAAATCAACACGAACCCGTGGAGACTGAGGCTGTATATATAGGACTTTCAGGGGTCTGTACTAATTGGGGTCCTAGAGTTAAAAGAAGTGGTCACATGCTTTCAGCCCTAACCCAGGAGCAATCTCCTACTGAAAACCATTTGTACATGAAAATTTAGTTTTCTACAAAGGGAGTCTCACTGTGGAAACCAACTACTCTTAACGGTAGGCTGCATGCGCAGAAGTAAATGGCCAACAGAAAATGAACTCAACTGACAGCTTTGGAGGCTCCTTGTCTCATAATGTTTCATTAGGGCTCTTCCTTTAAAAAAAGTTATTTTTTTTTACTATTTTATATTAATTTTTATAGAATCTATTATTTTTCTTCTCTCTTTTTACCCTACAGGTCCTTTGCATATACATTATGACTTCCAGTATAGTGTTTTTATGGGATTCCCAAATGTGTGAATGAGTGGTCTCTATTTCTTGTGCCTTCTCTGGGGCTCTTTTCCTTGTATTTGTTTGTCTGGGCCAATTCCAATGTGTTAGTTTTGCTTTATATATTCTGTTATACTCTCATAGAATACTTTGTTTTCTAATGAAAGGCAGAAAGGGCGTAGATCTGGATAAGAGGGGGTAGGAGGAGCTGGAAGGAATAGAGGGAAAGGAACTGTAATCAGAATTATTATATGAGAAAAATGATATTTTCAATAAAGGGTGGAAACCTCTGGCCAATTAAATATTTAGACACAGTTAATATAACCATAAAATTACTGGAAGAACATGTAGGTACTATCTATTAATGTTGGCTATTGCTATGATGTCCTTTCCAACTTCAGATTGGAACATATCAGTTCTGGTTGACACTGAAGACTATACTGTGAGTGATTTTATTCCCTTTATTTATTGTGTCAATACCACATAACTACCCAATATTTTATATTTTGTTTTAAAATTCAGCAACAGGGAAATGGCTCATAGATAAAAAGTCTTTCTGCACAACTTGATGACCTGCGTTCACTCCTGGAGCCTTCATAATGGTCGAGGGAGCAAACAAAGTTCTCAGAGAAGCCTTCTGCTCTATACACTCACTCTTCTTTGGCAAGCACAACCATATATATTATGTCTACATGCATAATAGTATAGAATAAAATTGCTTGAAAATTTAATGAAAGATCATCTTGGAGTTTCTAATTTAAGATGGACACTTATAGAAGTGATTATTGGCTACTACAAGATGTTTGTGCAATGTGGAACAAAAGAAGGAATCAATCATTTTAAAAGCAATCCACAGCTAAACACTATTTACATGAATTCAATAACATTTCACATGACCTTTCTTAGCATACATGTGATGGAAAGGATAGTTTACTGGCTAGGAGTAATTTAATACTGAATGTGATATCTTACATATTTCACTTTTAATGCATTAAATTTTACCTCCTTAAATTTGTAGTAAAAAAAAAAACTAAGTATTTCAGAAGGAACTGGTGGGTTTCTAGCAAATGTGTCTTCACTCTGAAAAGATATTAATTCATGAAAGATCTTTCTTGTATTGAAAAGTTACTCACAGAACAAGTTATGATTGGAATTATAATGTCCTTTAATCATATTTTAGTGTTCCACTGAACCAACTAAGGAGTTGCAGTAAGAAAAGAGAATACACATTCCCTATGCTCTCCTTCCTCTGTGATTCATCCACATTCCAAGTTGAGTCACTTGTGTTGTTACCTAGTTGGGGGATGCAACTCTTAGTTTCTATTTTGCAAAAGACAAATTTTGTATTTAGACTCATGCATTTCTTAAAATAGCATCCCCATACCTCAATTCTTGGTTGTGTTCAATGGGTAAGAGACACAAGGACAGCCATAAATGCTTTAACACAAACTGTCTACAGTTACCTTTGTCCTGTTAACAGGACAGGTTTGCTGGGCTTAAGAGCTTGGGACTTACACAGAACTTTATAGACTTTCTTTTAACATTGAATGATGCCATGGAAATGTATTAAAAGTAGTTAATTTATCTCTTCTAAAAGTGACTTTTGCCTCAAGGCCAGAAGAATTCCTCTTTGGTCTGGAATTGTATGTAGTAATTTAATCAGGGTATGTCTTTTCTTGGTTTTGATTGATTTGCCTGGGATGTAGTTTCTGTGTTGTTTTATGGATTCTTTCTGTGTTAAGGGATGATGATGGTTTGAATGAGAATGTCCCCCATAGCCTCATATATTTGAATGTTTGGTCTCTAGTTGGTGGAACAGTTTGGGAAGGATTGGGTAGTGTGGCCTTGTTGGAGGAGGTAAGTCATAGAGGTGGATTTTGAGGTTTCAGAAACCTATATCATTCACAGCTCCCCCTCCATCTCCTTCTCCCTCTCCCTCTCCTTCTCTCTCTCTTCTCTGTCCCTCCTCTCAATCCACCTCATCTCTGTGGATCAGGATGTAAGCTCTCAGCTACTGCTCCATGCCTGCCTGCCTGGTGCCATGTTGCTCACCATGATGATCTAGAACTCTAACTTTCTAGAACCTTGGGCGCCAACAAACTCTTTCTTTTATAAACTGCCTAGATCATGGTGTCTCTTCATGGAAATAGAAAAATAATTATTATAGGGGTTTTATGGTGTCTGCATGACTTGCTCAGTTCTGTGCCACATGAGCATAGATCGTCTATTTCATGAATTGTTTCCATTTACTAACATCTCCATTTCTCTTGTATGTATGTGTTGTGTGTATATGGCAATATGTGCACATGATATATACATATATATATATATATATATGTGTGTGTGTGTGTGTGTGTGTGTGTGTGTGTGTGTGTGGTATGTTTGTGTATGGTGTGTATGTATATGGTGTGTATGCTGTGTATATATGGTATTTGTGGTGTGTGTGGTGCACTCATGCGAACACAGACCCTCGTATGTGCATGCAGACCCCAGAGTAGATATCTTCTATTGCTCTCCACCTTACTATCTTGAGACAGTGTCTCTCATAGAACCAATATCTTCCCTTCTGACTGGAACAGCAGCTAGCATGATGTCAGTCTGTCCACAATGCTGCCCTCATAGCTATGTGCAGCCATGCCCATGTTTTTATGGAGATGCTGGGATTCAAACTCAGTTCCTCATGCTTTCAGAGCAGGAGCACTTACTCACTGGGTCAACTACCCAGCCCTTCTCTCTGTTTTTAATGCCTGCATGCCTGTGAGCCTTCTCTTTTGATCTTTTACAAATGTATCTTTTATCTTTCTAATATACTTATGTTTGTCTTGACGTTGATTTATTTCCTGAGCATACAGTGTGCCTGATGCTCTTATTTTGTTTTGTTTTGAAATGAATTTTTCCGAATTGAATTCATATTTTGTGAAAGTGGAACAATTGTAAGAAAGTTTCTTTTGGTTGATCCCTATTTCCTTGGAGACTATATCTTCTTTTTACTTTGAATGCCATTTAAAAAAATCTACCTCTGCCCGCCACCCTTCTGCTGTCTTCCCACACCCTCTTTCTTTCTCTTCTTGCCCCCAGGGTGTGCTTGCTGTCTTGTTTCACGATCAAAGGCCTGCCTGGGCTTCTACCTCACCTGAGAACCACTGTGCTCACCCCAGCTGTATTCAGACAGCAGAATATTGTTCTATTGACTTTTGTGATGAGGAAGAGCAGGTGGAGGAGAAAAGCTCAGGCGGCTGTGTGCAGCCTCTGTTGGATGTCCTGGTTGCCTTGGCCCTTCTCAGCTGTAGGATCGCATGGAGCTTTACCAGTCCACCTTCCAATTCAAGCCTCAGCACCACTCCTGTGAGCCATCTCACAAACCAGAGCTACACATAGCAGATGAGCTTGAGAAATGCTAGACTTTCTCACTCATGTTGTTTTAACAAAGCGTTTTCTTGGGGGCTTGATAGAAAGTGCTGAGAAACTCTAAGGGTGGAAGCAATGACAAAGCCTGGGCAGGCCTTTGGTTGAGAAACAATACAAACTCATCTGGTAGCTTGTTTTCTGACATTCCCAGCAGACAAGCAGAAAGGGGGGAAACGAGGGCCAGTTTATATTAGTCTTCATATTTAATGGGAGAAAACCATTGTTGGGTGAGGCAAGCTTATTTCCAGCAGTAGACCCTCGGGGCTCCACTTAAGAGGTAATGGATGCCAGGTGGTGATATTCCCAGTATGCACAACAATCACGATGGTAAGAATTGGGTATTTCCATCTCCCGACAAAGAGTCAAAACCCTGCTTTGCCCTTTGGGACCAATATGGATGACTCTGGTGGTGGTGGTGCAGGGCTTCCAGGTTTAAACGCCTCTTGGATCCTTATGAAGGCTTCCTTGTTGCTGCCATCAGGTCGGCCTCCAAGTGAAACCCAGAGTCCTCACATGGCATTTCATCACCCAGGAGTATCCTCCCATGCCTTGGGATCCCAGGGTGTCTGGGGCTCCCAGGGGAACTCTGCTGAAGCTGGGTCATGTTTGCACGTGCACTCTTGGCCCAGGAGCTATCACCTTAAACTGCCTCCTCTGCTTTGCTTTGGTTAACCACCTCATTTTGCCTTTGAAGCTGTCTCACATTTGGCTGGGACTGCTCAGTTTCTCCCATCTGTGTTATGGATTTTCAGCTCATCTGTTCTTTCATCGTGTGCTTTGTTTGATACCAGGAACACTCTCACAATAACAAAGCTATAGGTCTTCAGATTGTTATCTCTGTCTCTCCCAGCAGGGTGGAGGGGGGTTAATGGGAAGTATTCTTCATGATTTTTTAAACCTTTTTTCTGTTTCTTCCAAGTTTGCTTGCTTTTTATTTTGACTGCTTCCCTTTTCTTGTCTTCAGACTGGGTGGGTTATATTTGTTTGAATGCTCTTTGTTTTCTCCTTCTGGCTTTTCTCATCCTTCTCAAGGCAATCTCGATGCACTAATGGACTATCAGGGTCATCTTCTACTTGACTTTTTAGAAACTTTCTCTTTCATCCCATTTTTTGTCCTAGGACCTTTAAGAAGGCTTTGGTAATCTCTGGGTGGGGGAGGGGAATTTAAAACAGCGATTATTGATGGGGGATGTCCTTCTGTATATATGTTTCTTTTATTGTTGATGAAGAAAGCCCTGATTGGTCAGTATCCAGGCAGCAAGTATAGGAGGGGCTACCAGGAAAGGAGAATGCTTGGGAGAGGACACAGAGAGAGGCCACCTGGAGATGCCGTGTAGTGGTTGGGAAGATAGGACACTGGACGTTCTCCAGTAAGATAAGACCATGTAGAAATACATAGATTAATAGTTATGGGTTAATAATTAAGAAAGAGCTAGCCAATAAGAAGCCTGAGCCATTGGCCAAACAGTTTCTAGTTAATAAAAGTTTCTGTGTGTTTATTTGGTGCAAAGAGGCTGTGGGACTAGGCAGGACAGAAACCTCCATGTACAGATTATATATTTTAAATGGAAACAATCCTTAAACATTTGGCTAAGCTAATACAGATGACTGAAAGTCCTCCAGCCACCAGGATTGTGACATAGATAGACTCCTGCATCCTCTGTATTCCTTAAGAAAAGTATGCTGTTTTGCATAGTACATTGATCTTTCTAATCTATGTCCCAACACCAGTCCTGTGAGCCATTGCACTTCAAGACAGATCTACATTAAGAAGCTGTCATAAACTTTAGAAGGTTGACCAACTTGTCACTGAATCCATTATTGCCATGAATACTGATGAATACATTTAAAGAGGAAGCAGTAATTGCAGCACTAGAGAATTGCCCCTTCAGTGCTCTTTTTGTTAACCAAAACAAAGCTTCATCAGAATCTCCATCCAATATATTTATCCAGTAGGGGGACAGAGATAAATACTGTAGCTGTGTCAGTTTTTCTTTTTTTCTTCTGTGACCAAATAACCTGGCAGAAATAGCTTAAGTGATGAAGGATTTATTTTTTGCTTGAATTAGTTAGGATGTGCTTCACCATGGCGAGAAAAGCATGGCATCAACGGCAGCTCACAGCTGTGGTGGGTGGGACTGGCTATTATTTGGGTTATCATAAAGAAGCAATGAAACAGAAAGTAGTACTGGTCTATCAACTTCCTGGCCCAGCCACCCACCAGGTAGACACTTCCTTTCCAGGCTCCACCTCTTAAATCTCCTCAGACAGAGCCAACCACATAGGAACAAATGCCCAAACACACTAACCTGTGGGGTGCATGTCATATTTAAGTTGTAACTTGTCCTTATCATTAAAGAGACTTAGCAAAAATTACTGATTTGTGTAAACATTCTGTCAGTGAGAACGTCATGAGCAGAAATTTGACCATGGGCTAATTGGGTTTTGAACAGTTTGAACTATTTCTGAAGAGAATTTGCAACCACTTTTTAGCTATAAATGGAATTTAACTTTGGTTTGGAAAACATGGAAAGGATTTTGATAATATATGTCAGTGTACAAGGACTTAAGGCATCTAATAAATTTAAGTCCTAGTTTTCAAGAATGTTTTCTTTTCTTCACTTTTAACTACAATTTCCAATTCTCCAGGTAGAAAAGGACTATTTCCATGTCATTTCCAATTAAATTAAAAATGCTACCAAAAGCCAGACTAAATCCCACTATGGAGAGGGGAGGTGGACATAAAATCCTACCTTATCCAAGACAATATTGACAATTGACAGCTAATGGGAAGAGGTGAGGTTTTGTTAAGAGTGTTGCCCCTGGTTAGTTGCTCATGCTCCAGGATAAGGCCACACACTCAAGAACATAGGAGAGCATACACACACACAAAACGAAGCTGTGACAGCTGACAAGCTTGGAAATGATAAAACTTAATCAGTCATGTTGCTTCAATAGTTGTCCTTAGTGACCTAATAGAAGATAGTATTAGGTTTGACCTACAGGTCATACAGAGATGTCTATTCATGAGAGTGAAAAATGGCCCACTGGAAGAGTGGTTGTGTTTTCTGTATTGCAATGAGACTCAGGAAAGTTGCTGGATTGCAGGTCGGAATCCACTGTCACTTCTTAGCAATGATCAGAACACCCAAATAATGGAATAGTAGGATTACATGTTACTCTCATTGGCAAAGGGGAAGAGGAAGGATGCACCAAACCCGAAACAAAATGCTGTGATATAAGCAGATGCAGAGTCCCCCAATTACCCTGTGCTTCCTCTCCAGGATGGAACCTGTCCCTTACAGTATCCATAGTTCCTTTATGGCAGAGCAAATTTCCTCCTGTTGACGTTGGTAAACTGGGGGGTGATGGGTTGTTGTTGCATGAAGCATGCCAATTCTTGATCCATTTTCCCTTTCCTGGTATATTTTAGTTTTAGAAACTGCCTTGGAAAAGAGTAGCAGTGAGATTCCTTGTAGGTCAGCCTTTCTTGGCTGTGAAATGAAAGGTCCTTCTCCTCCTCCTCACCTGTGTAGAGCTCACTCAGCTATGCTGATGCCCTGAGGTGACCTCTCCTCCACAGAGCCCATCAGCCTCCTGAAGTTAACTGTGTTCTTGCCGTTCTTTTGACTCATCAACCTCCATAACTGTGGTTATTCCACACCATACTACATTATAGCTCTTAAGTTATCCCAGTTTTGCTGGAACTTGAGCATCTCCTTGCATGTGGAGTTTTCCTTGGGAGAACATGGAGAGTCTGAAGGAAACCTGGACTGTTATCCTCCTGGAGGGAATCATACATGATGGCCCTTTGTTAATCCCTCTCCAAAGGAAGACACACATTGCCTAATCCAGGCACTCACTGAATGTGGATTCTTGAGTTTGTGTGCTGATTTTATCTATGTTGCTACAATATAGTATTTGTAGATAATATGATAAAGTTGATTAAGGCAGGCATGGTCGCTTATGATTATAATCTCAGCCCTTGGGAGACACCCTTGATGAGGAGGATTAATGCACTTTTGAAGCCAGTCTAGGTCACATAAGAAGTTCCAGGCTAGCCTGAGCTATAGAATGAGAGACTTGTCTCAGAAAATAATTAAAATTTAAAAATCCCAAAGAACAAGAAAGTAGTTTAATAGAGATGCAAGGTTTAGTCCTAACATTGACTTGTTCCTGGAGAGGGTGTTATTGTGACAGGAAAAGGTGAGAACACAGCAGATACGAAGAAGGAGAAGCAACAGCATGAGGAGAGAAGCCTTCAGGAGCCAGAAAACACCTTGCTTTCCCAGCTCTGGCCTCCCTCACCTCCTTTTCTCTCTGTTTCTCTCCCCTTCCCTTCTCCCCTCCTCTCCTATTCTCTCCCTTCCTCTCCCCTTCCCTCTTCTTCTCTTCCCTCCCCTCCTTCTTCTCCTCTCCTCTTTTCTCTTTCCTCTCCACTCCCTTCCTCTCCCCACCCCTCCCCTCCCCTCCTCTGTTCTCTGTTCATCTCATCTCTTGTCTTTCTTCCTTTCTCTTGCCCTCCCTTCCTCCCCATCCTTACCCCTTTCCCCTTGTCCTTCCTTTCCCTTCTCCCTCCCTTTCCCCTTTCCATTTCTCTCTGTGTCTCTGTCTCTCATTCTCTCTCTCTCTCTCTCTCTCTCTCTCTCTCTCTCTCTCTCTTCTTCCTTTCTTTTCTTCTGAGACAGGATCTGGCTTGGAACTTATTCTGTTTCCCAAATGCTGGGATGATAGGCATGTATGACCATATCAGTGTAACTACACAGGAGCACCAAGCTCCCATAAAGGCTAAAGTAACTCCTTCCTATGATGGTGCCCCTGTGGGTGACCTACTCACCTTACGCTAAACCTTATGTCCTAATATCACCACTCTGAAATCCAGGCTACCACCACATCAACTCTTTCTTCATGAAAACCACAGTATGGTGGTTCCCCAGGCCACTCAGCATGGGGCATAGAAATTGACATCCCCAACATCATGGCACACGGTTTCCTGCTACACATCCTACACAAGATCACTAATCTCCCACGACTCTTCCAGTCTTTCCTGGTGTTCTTAGTGTGCTAGGACATGTGTTTAGCATGCACTGCCAGCCAGAGTGTCATAGAAGAATACAAAACCCTGCTTCTGATGACAACTGAAGGGGCTGCCGCTCACGGATGCCTCAGAGGCTGCTGCAGTCCCTGTACTCACCATCAGTGCCCAACCCCCTCTGTGTTTGCCTGCTACATGAATTCCCTTCAAGTCCTGGCATAGACTGCCAATGCCTCTTCCAGGCTTCCTATTCTGCAAAGAAAGCTTTTCGAGTTGCTTCAGCTGTGTCTCCCTGTGCCTCCCATGGGATTCCACAGGGCACCCAGGGGTGCTTTCTTCTTGCAGCCAGTGCTGAACTCTGACAGGTCAGGTGTTATTACCAAACTGGATTCTTTCAGACAGGGGTTCAGAACTGAAGACATTTTTATATCCCACTCCTCCCAGCCCTGAGTACATTTGGCAAAGTATGGAGATACTCTTGTTTAGGACAGTTGGGTAAGGGGGGTGCCGTTAGCACACAGTTGGTGGAGGCAAGGGATGATGCTGAACACCCTTCAGCACCTAGGACGCTCTTCCCTCATAGATCCAAGCTCAGTTCTGTGGTGAATTTGAGAAGCCACACCTAACATGAGTTCTCTGCCTAGGAATACAACACCTCCTGCAGACAGGCCTAGGGAAGCCTTCTCCAGATCACAGGATGGAGAAGTGTCTGGAGAAGACACTTCTAGGCTGTGTGTCTGGACCATGTCTGGCCAGTTTCTATATCAGGAACCTTAGATGACCTGTCTTTCCCCACAATGATTTCCATGTGGAGTTTTGTCGAGGTTTCCTCTACCCCACATCTTCCTAAACACAGCACTGTGCTTAGCAGTGAATCCTATACAGTAAACCCAGGCTGTCAGATCTGATAGACACACCTCTCCTGTTGCTAAGGTGGCTTGGGAAACAGATGCTATCAATCCTTATGGAACCAGATGTGTGTGTTGCTCTCTGCACATCTCTCAGAGGTCATTGGAATGCATTTTATTACCTCTACACTAAGACTTTGAGCAATGGTCCCCACACTTGTACAAATGGTTCAGTCCTACACACTAGTGACAGAACTCAAAGAGTATGATATCATGACTTTGACCACTCAGGAAATAAAAATATAGATATGCATGAAGGACTGTAACCCAGATTTTCTGCCTAAAAATCATTCTAAAAAGATATGGTATTTGTGATATAGAAACAGAATTTTCAGTTTCCAGTTTGAGATCAAGGAATTGGGGCTGTTGAAGTAATGGAGTGCATTTGTGAACATAATGTGCTCCCCAAGAGGGGCTGATGAGGCCTGACTTCCCTGCAATCATTTCATAGTTTCACTTACCACCCTATCACAGTGTCCCTGGGGACATGCCAACGTAAACAAGAGTGTCACCTTAGTAATATAGACGGCACTGTCCAAATACTAGTCATTAACATCACAAAGCTAGAAGTCTATACACGGCATGACTTAGTCATTTAAGACTTCTTTTCACCTTTTATCTCTGAAACAAAGACATGTCTGCATCTGGTCATCTAACCACACATATTCCCATACACTCTCAAGGGCGGGGCAATCAAAAATGTGAAAGGTTTTGGAAAAACAAAGACCATTCAGACAGCAGTTGTGGAAACTGCACAATTCCATATTTGCAAGGAGCCCTGAGTGGTTTCTTTGTGAGTAGGTCGAGTCCTGCCTAGGAGGCAGCAAACTCCTTCAAGTGCGGACATGTCAGTCCTACCTGCTTAAGAGTGTCTAGCGTGTGGTATATTGTCAACAAATGCTTGTTGAGTGAATGAGTAGAAGAATTCACAAACACCTAAAGAGGAGAGCCAGAGACAGACACCAGAGCAAGATTGGGTTTGCCTTTCTGAGATCCCTAATCTGCCCATTTAAGGGCTGTGCCTGCTCCGTCTCCCTTGATTGAAACATCAAAGAGAGAGGGGTAGCAAAGATATCACTAGAAAACACAGGAGGCATTAATTCAGACCCAGCAGGTGACTCGTTCCTGATTCTAGAATAGATACCCTGCACCCTTACACACACACACACACACACACACACACACACACACACACACACACACACAAAGTTAAAGCACAGTTTCTCCAGTGCTTGGCCTGCATGCGTGATTTCCTTCCACTTATCTGGCAGGTTTGGGAGGGGGACCTGTGAGTGCAGAGAATTTGCCAGAAGCACACTCACAGCCAGGCTGAACCTCATGTGCCCTTTGCTCGGCGGGGTGACCTTCCCTCTCAGTCTCTTCCCATCTTCCTGAACTCTTCGCATCCTCCAAGTCCCAGTCCAGCCTGAGAACTTGCCATGCTTTCAAAGTTCTACTTCTCTGATGACTTCATTTGAGCTCATTTTATCTGAGTCCATTTTTCTAGGGCAGGAACCATGCCTTCTGTAGTTTCTGATGCTTTCCAACAGCCTCAGGAATGTGGTTCTCCCCTTTTTGATGTTATAACAAAAAACATCTAGTACTTTGACCCCTGTAAGTAGGGCCAAAGTATTTCTGGAATCTATGACTTGGATTACTGTTTGAATGTCAACAATGAAAGGAGGGCACAGGAAATACCCAAGTATCTCGAAATACCATCCCACCAGCGGGATCTCTCTCCTGTTGGCTCCCAGAAAACACCAGTTCACATCATCTACATACTTATATGCACATGTATAAATACATGCCTGTATACATAAGTATTTATGTGTATATATATTTACATTTGCATGTATGTGCATATACAGTTACACACACGTACATTTGAAGAGCAAACCCTCAGAAGAACTTAGCAGCTCAGCTAGACATTATGTTTGAAAGACTAGGACATAGCAAGCAAAACATATGTCTTGGTGAGGATTAATTCTAGATCAGTCGAGACTCAAAGATCTGGCCCTGGGAGAACTGAGCCAAATGGCTACTTAATCAGGCCCCTGAGTCACCAGGTGCTGGGATAATCGGCTGTAGCTGAGTCATGGAGCAGTGAATGGCTTTTGTGTATGGAGACTTGCTGTTAGAAGGGACAGACTCTCTGCAGGGACTATGGCTATGAGGGAACTCTCAGTTTTAAGTCATACTGTTATACCCCAGGCTCCTCTTCCCAGGCTTTTGCTCCTTCCGGCTGTACAGAAATATTTTGATCGAAACTTTGGGGCTAAGAATTGTATATATCTACTTCATTAGTTCATGAGGAGTGAGGTTCATTCCCACCTGCTTAGTCTTGATAACAGCAGATGTTTCACAGTAGTCCTAAACCAAAGAGTGATGGTTTACTGTGTGACATTTGGGAATGAAGACTGGGTCATTTGCCCCACACCAGGGAAACATCCACTGGCAAAGCTTCTTGTTTTGCCCTCTCTGAACATCAGATTTCTCATCTGTAACACAGAACTAATGTCTTGTACCCCCAGAGACTTCCCAGAAGCCTTTCCAGGATGATCTGAGGGCCTCAAAGAGGCTACTCCAGTGCAAGTTGACTCTAAGTTGTCTTGCATCTGATGTTTGATTTACCTAATCTGCATATTTAAATATATTGGTTTTCCTGATAAGATGAACAAAAATCAAGTGGCCAATCAGAGTGCCCTTCTCTTCTGTCTTGAGTTTACTTTAAGCCTCTTTATGCTTCACAAGAAATTAAGGAAAAAGGAGAAGGAGGAATGAGGGGGAGTTGGTGTTTGTCTTCCTGTAAATGTGTGGACAGACCAGACATACATGTGTTTTGTTTTCCAGGGAGATGTGTATCCAACAGGATGGGAGAGTTCATCTCACTGTTGTTTACTTTGGGAAAGAAGAAATGAATGAAGTCAAAGGAATACTTGAAAACACTTCCAAGTAAGTACTGTCTGGTATCATAGCCAGTAGTCATGGCAACCAGGATAGATATGCACACCCAGACCAATAGCTCTGCTTAGTTTTCCTTTCCTTAACATGGGATAACTAGGGAGGTTAATTGTTGGCTATGCATAGGAAAACTCAGAACCCTTCCTCCCCAAGAGACCACCCTGTCTAATACTGGTTGTCTCGGGGTGAGGGGTTTGACAGTAGACATAAACTGCCCTGCTTGGCAAAGGTGTGGAAAATGGGCTTCTGAAGGCAATCTCTCTCAGCACCACACAGGTTCAAGACTTTCATGCTTGCAGAGTCAGATTTAGGGAGGACATAGCTGCTCAGTGAGCTCCAACTGAGTCTCTGCTTGACAATCTAAGAGTAATACCCAGGCTCACATGGCGTCCAGGAAGCAAATGCTCTCACCCTTTCATCTTTGCCTTTCATCCATTACTCATTTAAAGACATCAGGGGACACCCACAAGGGGTGGCTGAGGCAGGGTCCTTGATTAAACCCACCCAGTTGAACAGAAATTACTTAATCAAAACCTTTAGGCCTGAGGCTCCATGTTTATAACTCATTGACCAACTGAAGAATGTAAAAGGTATTCAGAAGCAGCAAAGAGGGACTCTTCCTTTTTTCTTCCAAAATAAATAACCCATGGCATCCTGTGCAAACGAGGAGGCCAGCAGAGTACTGCTGTGCTCCACTTTAGCTTGCCATGGAGGTGTGCAGACTCAGCTCAGAAGGCAGGTGGATCACTCTGATCTATGTGAAGCTTCAGGCTTTAATAGTTCACAGTGGCAGAACTAGTCTGAACAGATCCATATGGTTTAGATATAAACAGGACCGTCTGTTCTGAGTTTCTGGTTCATGGTAATTGGATGACAGTTGAAGGATAAGCTTCTAAGATGGAGAAGGCTTCCCATGTTACTCCACACTGTTACCAGATTTGTGTTAATGGGCACAATTAAAATTTCAAACTCCCTGAAAGCAGAGGGCATCAGCTGTGGCTCTCTGGCCAAACATCCCACCACATATGCTTTTGTAAATAAAGTTTAATTGGATGCAAGAAGGTCCGCTGATTTATGTGTTATTTATGGCAGTCAGACTCACAAAGCCTAGCCAACTTACTGTCTGTTTCTTTATAGAAAGAGAAAATTGCTCACCCTTATCCTAGAGGAATAGGGATTGAAAAGTAGTAAAGGCCTGTTCGTGAGGACCATCAAATGGGAGAAAATAAGTGCTTATCCTAAATGTGATTGAAATAGAAAGCTCTCAGGTCTAATGCAGTGCCATATCCTCCCGTCTTGCTCAGCAGTGGAGAATACAGGTGGTTAGGACTTGCATTTTCTGCCCAGTGGGCACGTGTAGGCATCTTTGCCAATATCCCTTCCTGAACAAAATAGTTTTTAAAGTTCTCCAGGTGCCTCAAGCCTGGAATCAGGTTAGAAAAGTATTGTAAGAAAACTGGTGGCCACTTCTACTGGCTGCACCCTAACTGCAGGTAACTGCATCATTCCAACGTATTTTACCAGGCATGTGCATATACACATAAAATAAATCTTTTTAAAAACATAGGATGAGCTAAAGCAGGAAAACCTATCACATTAAATGCCTATTTTTAGGGCCTGGTGTAATAAGTATCTGTCCAGGCAGATGACTCCAGTGTGCAAACAGAATGGGCAAGTCCTATTCTAATAGGATTGACACTTTTTTTCTTATCTCAAAGGATGTTGGGGCATTTGCCGATGGTTACACAGAATCAGATTTATAGAAACCTTATGTACAAGTGGCAGGCTAGTTTAAACATGCTATAGGAAATATTCTTTCTAAGGACTAGAAGGTTTAAGTATTTTTATCAAACAAGTCTTCCCCATGTCAGGTTTCCCAGGTTACTGAATGTTGTAAGCAAGTGATGCCACAGATTGACCAACACATTTGTATCTTTCCACGATGATCAAATTTATTGATAGCAATGAATTCATAAGATGTAATGATTTCAAGATCTACTTTTATAATCTATGTGTGCATGCTTTGTCTGCATGTATTTATGTGCATTTTGTGCACTTCTGGTGCTCTCAGAAGTCAGAGGAGGGTATCAGAATCTCTGGAATGTGAGACACAATAGGTGTAAGGTGCCACATGGGTGCTAGAAATCGAACCTGGGTACAGAAAGTACTCTTAACCCTTCGGAGCCATCTCTCCACCCCATGCTATCATTTAGTCAGATAATCTTGTCTACCCTGATAATCTGACTGAAGCAAATATATGTTCTCTCATTTTAACTTTAATTTCTAATACAAACTCTCAACATCACAAAGCTCATATAGTAAATCCATTTATATATTTATATGTTATATGTTATATCATATAACATATATATGTTACAGTGAAAGACTCCCGAAGAGGTACTTTCGTAGAGGGAGACCCACACCCAGGAATCAGCGAGGCCACGAACTGGATGCAAAAAACAAGAGGCTTTATTGGAGACGCGGGTACCCGGGGCGACTTAGCTTCTGTGTGGCTAAGCGCCCCGAGCCAAGGGAAAGGGGTCCTTATATAGGGAAAAAGGCGCAAGCTAGGAGCAGGGATTCTATTGGATAATTCTAATGAGGCATTGTACAGAGCTATTCCCATTGGTCAATGTATATGAGGCGCTATACAGGGTTATTCAAATGAGGCAAAGTACAGAGTTATTCAAATGAGGTGAAACATAGAGTCTTTCAAATGAGGCGAAATACAGAATCATTTCCATTGGATGGTTCAAATGAGACACAGAGCCATTCCAGATCAGCATATTCTCAAGGTCTGGTGTCTGGTACAACAGACTCAATTCCCCTCCCCTCCGAGTCCAGATGGCTGACCTTGGGGGCGGAGACCTTGGGACGGAGTGTTTCTCATTGGGCGGGGCTCAGGGGCAGGGCTCCAGGCCGGCTCACTTGGTGTTCGTTCTCGTGCCGGCCCACCTGGTGCTCGCCCTCGTGCCGGCCCACCTGGTGCTCGTTGCTCGGCCCCAGCCTACCTGGTGCTCGTTCTCGGGCCTGCCCATCTGGTGCTCGTTGCTCGGCCCCAGCCCCGAGGCGCGGTGCCAGGCGGGGCGGGCCGGGGGCGCGAGCCCTGCCGGGGTGAAGGCTTGGGAGGCCCCGGCAGCTTCGGGGCAGGGGGCTCAGGGGCATTTCGAGCGGGTCTTTCAACAGAATGAATAAGGGACCAAAGCAAATGTTAAGAGGTTATAGAAGTGGGCTGAGAAAAGTGTGAATAGAGTCTGTATTCTCAAGACACAAGAACACAGTACTATAAAGATGCTGATGTTGTGAGGGTCAAGCTGTTAGGAGAGTTGGGTTTGGGAGTGCAGATGTTGTCAACTATGGAGACAAGAGGGTAGAAACTGGTCTGAGCAAGAAATGTCAGATTCAAGTCTAGACAGGAAGGAAGTAGATGGGTAGGCAGTCAAGTAGGCCACATCAACAGCCACAGACAGAGCCAAAACAAAGACTTGGGAACACAAGTTTGTTCACAAATGAGTAAGTATTGGATATTTGGATGTGTGATCACACACACACACACACACACACACACACACACACACACACACACACAGGCTTTATTTAAATATCATCACTGTTATTTTAAGATGGTAATAATATTTGTTCAGTGGCACTTTATTTTTAATTACTATTATGTTTATGAACAGTCTCATTGAAAATTCATAGCAACTTTTGGTGCATGCATATATATATGCATTTTCGTATGTGTATGTATGGGTTATACACAGGTATGTATGTGTGTATGTGGACACCTGAGGTTGATATTGGGAATCTTTTCTGCTTTTCACCTTACACACAGACGCAGATAGCTCACTGAACTTAGAGCTACAAGTTTCCAAAAGTTTGGTTAGCTGTTTGTTTCTAGGACTCCTATCTCTGCCAGGACTACAGATGGGCTACCACATGGCTTCTGAGAATCTGCACTTGGGTCCATATGCTTGGACTGCAGGTGTTTTACCTACTAAGCCATCTCCCCAGGCCCTTTGATCCTTTGTGTCTAGCTTTTTGAGGTAGGTATTGTTATCCCAGCCCTGTTTCATAGATGAAGAAACTGAGGCTTAGGGAGATTGTCCCTTAGACCTTCACTCCAGTCACATGAGAGAGCCAAGTGCCCCTTGTGCCCTCCTAAGATCCATAATTGTTAGTTGAAGGTAATGAGATTTGTAATCAGACTAAATGGCATTCACTTCATTTGGAGATCAGTATTGTAATTAAAGTGTTCTAAATCCGGCTAAATGCAAACATTTTAAGAATACCTAAAAATACAGTCTTGTTTAATGACTGGTTTGCAATGTTTTATGTTCTCTTCCTCTGAGTTTATGCTTCGTCAGTTGAGCTTTGTATTTCAGTTGATTGCTACAGATTGGAGTTTTGCAAAGTCTGGTTGTGATTCATTAGAGGATTTCAAAATCGATTCAGTTGGCTTAGCCCAGTGTTTTTGAAAATGGAATAGAATAGGGTACAAATTTGCAGGATGAATCACGGGTAATAAGGATGCATATTGTTTCATGAAACACTAATTTCATTGCACATCCTATGTGCATGCACATGTACTTGTCCTGCGATATGAAGACAGCATGTTCCTTTGTAAAGATTGTGGTTAAAATGTTTACAAGCCACTGCAACAGAAAACAGTATGAATTACTTCCCAGTACCTGACCTTTAAGCTACGGATTTTCCCAGGATTCATCTGCTCTCAAATAAAAGCTTAACTCAGAAGCTCTCAAACACACATAAGCTTTGGTGTAACCTTGGATGCTTTTTAACATGCAGAATACTTGGACCCAGCCCCAGATACTGAGTCAGCAGGCTTGAGCTGCAGTGTTTCATAGTTTTCATGTGCACTGCTGTGTCTGGTCATGGCTCACTCTGAGCAGCACCAGTCTAAGGGGCCATTTGATTGGAACTGGAAGAGGATATTTAAAAAATCATAACTTGTAGTTGAATTATCATGCATTAACAAGTTCATCTTTGTCTGATCATGAGGACATGGGGGCGTCATTCAGAGGAATCATCCCTGAGCATTGAGCTTTAACAGTGAGACACTAAGGATGGGGAGCTGGCTTCTTGGGTAAGGTACCTGCTGCACAAACACAAGGACCTGAGTTTGGATCTCCAGCACTCATGTAAACTCTGGATGTGGTCATGTGTCAATAGCCCTGGAACTGGAAGTGGGAGTGGAGACAGGAAGATCTTCACAGTTTGCCTGACAGCTTATTTAGCCAATCAGTGAGCACTAGCCTTAATAAAGGATTCTGTTTCAGAGTGTAAGATGGATATAAACCGTGAAAGACACCTGATGTTTATTTCTGGCTTCCATAAACACACTCACACAAATGTACATGCAATCAAATACGTCTGTATATACACAAGCATGCATATACATAATATGATTCATGGGTTCGCACGCACACTTACACACACACACACACACACACACACACACACACACACACAAACACACACAAACACACACACACTGTTCTACCCCATGTAGGTGAGGAGAAGAGAGGCTTGTGGTGGTGGTGGTGTTGTCATGGACCTACCTTAGCACTGTATGTTAGCAAATCATTCCTCTTTGAAGTAATTTCATGACTATTTCTTCCATTGGTAACTGGGATGAATTGTGTGTGTGTCAGATAAGGAGGACCACAAGTAAATCCCTGCCCTCTGCAGAGGCTAACATCCCAAAGTCAGACAATCACAAATGTAAAGTGGGAATGTGAAAAAATTGGAACTCTTGTCCACCGATGGCAGAAATGAAAAATGGTGTTACTTGATAAGAGTTCAATGGTTTTTCGAATGGTTTAGAATAGAATTATCATCTAAACTAGAAATTTCATTCCCAGGTAAATCCCAAAATAATCGAAAATTAGCATTTTAACATCTGTGCACAAACATTCAGTGATATTATGATCAATTTGCAAAATGAAGACAACCCAAATGTCCATTTTTAATTAATTTTTTATTCAGCCACTTCACTAAAGGTGTTTATTAGCTGTAGGAGTTCCTTGGTAGAATTTTGGGTGTCACTTTTATATACTATCGTATCACCTGAAAATAGCCAAAGTTTGACTTCTTCCTTTCCAGTTTGTATCCCCTTCACCTCTTTTAGTTGTCTAATTTCTCCAATTAGAACTTCAAGTACTATATTGAATAGATATGTAGAAAGTGGACAACCTTGTCTTGTTACTGATTTTAGTGGCATTGCTATGAGCTTCTCTCCATTTAATTTAGTGTTGCCTACCAGCTTGCTGCATATTGCTTTTATTATATTTAGGTATGTCCTTTGTATCTGTGAGCTGTCCAAGATGATTTTGTCAAAGGCTTTGTCAGCATCTAATGGGATGGTCATGTGGGTTTTTTTTTTTTTTAAGTTTCTTTATATTGCAGGTTCCATTGACAGATTTTCATATGTTGAAGAATCATCCCTGTGTTTCTGGGATGAAGCCTACTTGATCATGGTGGATGATCTTTTTGATGTGTTCTTGGATTCAATTTGCTAGTGTTTTATTATTTTTGCATCAATGTTCATGACGGAAATTGGTCTGTAATTTTCCTTCTTTGTAGAGTCTTTGTGTGGTTTGGGTATCAGGGTGACTGTGGCCTCATAAAAAGGATTAGGCAGTGTTCCTTCTCTCTCTATTTTGTGAAATATTTTGAGGAGTATTTGGTATTAGCTTTTCTTTGAAAGTCTGGTAGTATTCTGCACAAAAACCATCTGCCCTTAGGCTTACTGTTGTTGAAAGACTGTTAATGATTGTTTTTCCTGTGTGTGTGTGTGTGTGTGTGTGTGTGTGTGTGTGTGTGTGTGTGTGTGTGTGTTTTATTTTATTTCCTTATAGGTCTATTTAAATTGTTTATCTGATATGGAACTAACTTTGGTTAAGTGGTATCTATCAAGAAAATTATTCATTTATTTTACATTTTCCAATTTTGTGGGATACAGGTTTTTGAAGTATGACCTAATAATTCTTTGGATTTCCTCAGTGTATGTTGTTCTGTTCCCCCTTTCATATATGATTTTGTTAATTTGGATATTTTCTCTCTGCCTTTTAGTTTGGATAAGGGTTTGTCTATCTTGTTGATTTTCTCAAAGAACCAACTCTTTGTTTCATTGATATTTTTGTATTGTTCTCTTTGTCTCTAGTTTATTGATTTCAGATCTCAGTTTAATTATCTTCTGCCTTCTACTCCTCCTGGGTGAGTTTGCTTCTTTTTGCTCTAGAGATTTCAAGTGTCCAGTTAAGCTGCTAATATGAGATGTCTCCAAATTGTTCATGCACTTAAATTTCTTCTTAACATTATTTTCATTGTGTCCTATAAGTCTGAATATGTTTTGCATTTGTTTTCATTGAATTTTAGGAAGTCTTTAATTTCTTTCTTTATTTCTTCCTTGACCCAGTAGAAATTCAGTAGAGAGTTGTTCAGTTTCCATGAGTTTGTGGTCTTTCTGTTGTTTTTTGTTGTTGTTAAAATCCAGCTTTAATACATGGTGGTCTGTTAAGACATGGGGGTTATTTCAATTTTCTTATATCTGTACAGACTTGCTTTGTAACTGAGTATGTGATCCATTTTGGAGAATGTCCTGTGAGGTGCTGAGAAGAAGGTGTATTCTTTTATCTTTGGATTAAACGGTCTGTAAATATCTGTCAGGTCATTTGATTCATAACATCTGTTAGCTCTATTACTTCTCTGTTTAGTTTCTGTCTGGATGATCAATTCAATGGCGAGAGTAGGGTGTTAAAGTCTCCCACTAGAAATGTGTGAGTTTTGATGTGTGGTTTAAGCTTTAATGTTTCTCTTACTAATGTAGTTGCCCTTGCAATTGGGGCATATATGATCAGAATTGAGACATCATCTTGGTGGATTTTTCCTTTAATGAGTATGAAATGTTCTTCTCTATTTTAATCAATTTTGATCAATTTTAATTGATTGGAAGTCTGTTTTGTTAGACATTAGAATAGCTTACACTAATTTGCTTTTTGGGTCCATTTGTGGAAAATCTTTTTCCAACACTTTACTCTGAAGTAATGTCTATCTTTGATGTTGAGGTGTGTTTCTTATATGCAGCAGAAGGCTGGATCCTGTTTCAAATCCATTCTGTTAGCCTGTGTCTTTTCATTGGTGAATCGAGTCCATTGATATTGAGAGAAAGTAATGACCAGTGATTATTTATTCCTGCTATATTTTGGTGGTGGTGGTGGTGGTGGTGGTGGTGGTAGTAATAGTAGTAGTAGTAGTAGTAGTAGTAGTAGTAGTAGTAGTAGTGTGTGTGTGTGTGTGTGTGTGTGTGTGTGTGTGTGTGTGTGTGTGTCTGTTTCCCTTCATTGTTTTTTTCTGGTGTGAGATTAACTATTGCCTGTGTTTTTGTGGTGTAATTAACTTCCTTGGGTTGGAGTTTTCCTTCTGTAGGGCTGTATTTGTGTATAGATATTATTTAAATTTGAATCTGTCCTGAAAAATCTTGTTTTCTCCATCTATGGTGATTGAAAGTTTTTCTGGGTATAGTAGTCTGGGTTGGCATCTGGGATCTCTTAGACTCTGCAAGACTCCAATCCAGGTCCTTCTGGCTTTTTAATCTCCATTGAGAAACAGGTTGTGATTCTAATAGGTCTGCCTTTAGATGTTACTTGGCCTTTTTCCCTTGCAGCTTTTAATATTTTTCTTTATTCTGTATGTTTAATGTTTGATTATTATGTTGCATGAAGATTTTCTTTTCTGATCCAATCTATTTGGTATTCTATAAGCTTCTTGTAAGTTTATAGATATGTACTTCTTGTGGTTAGGAAAACTTTCTTCTGTGATTTTGTTAAATATATTCTCTGATTTTTTTTTTTGAGGTTGGATTCTTCTTCTATTTCTAGTATTCTTAGGTTTGATCTTTTTCATAGTGTCCCATATTTCCTGGATGTTTTGTGTCAGGAATTTTTTAGATGTAACATTTTCTTTGACTAATGAATCTGTTTCCTTTATGGTATCTTCAACCCCTGAGATTCTCTCTTTCATCTTTGTAATCTGTTGGTGATGCTGTGTCTGTAGTTTCTGTTCATTTATTCAGATTTCCCATTTCCAGAATCCCCCAGTATGTGTTTTCTTATTGCTTCTATTTCAGTTTTCAGGTCTTGAATAGTTTCCTCCCCCTATTTGTTTTTTTTTTTTTCTTCGTTTTCTTGGCATTCTTATAAGGGACTTATTGACTTCCTCCAATATTTGTCTTTCACTCAATTTCTTTAAGGGATTTTTCATGTCCTCTTTAGGGACCTCAATCATCTTCATGAAGTTGTTTTTAAGGTTGTTTTCTTCTGCCCTTGCTGTTGTTGATTGGATTCTTACAGTGGTGTTTAGGTATCTGGTTTGGGGATAATTATAGGTCTAGGTCCTGATTTCTGAGTTTGTCTTTGTTGGGTGGGTCTTTTGCTCCTTAGATTCTGTTTCCGTTTTGGTCTTCTAGTCTTTGTGGCCTGGATTTCTAGTGGCTGTTCTAGCACCTGTTCTTCTCACTGGTGTGGTCTGTACCTGTGCAGTGGGATCCTGCAGGAGTGTTGAGGGGCAGGGCACAGCAGATACTGGTGATGAGGTAGGAGGGGATGGGCCACAGGGGATCAGATTCTGAGAAGTGGCCAGGTTGGCTTGCAGGCAACTTCCAACTGGTGTGGACTGTACCTGAGATAATGAAGTCTGCAGGAATTGGGGGTAAGAGCTGGCCACAGGGAAGATGATGAAATGGGAGGGCTTGGGAAGTAGAATGGGTCTTAGGGAAAGAGAATCCAGGGAATAGGTCAGTCCACTTGGCAGGCAGGTCACTCACCTGTTCCTCTGACTGGTGTGGCCTGCACCTGAGCAGTGGAATTCTGCCAGAGTTGGGGACTAAAGTACATTTTTAAATAAAGGGCTATCATGGGGAGTGTCACATTAAGACAATTTCTTTACAATTGTAAAAATTGTCTGTATTAGAACCAATCATACTAGAAAGCAAGATCTTTTATCACTTTTAATCCTCTCATTTGGAGAATTGCAAGACAATTAGGGGAATTAAACACAGCAGAAACCAATAGCTTTCTCAGGTCATCATAACCTCTACAAAAATGACTGCTTGTAACTGAGAAGTCCCCACACAGCAGATTTATCGTATCAAAGAAAGGAATTGAATGAGAAATTCAAGACTTTTGTTAATTATTAATATAATTCAAGAAGCAATTAGGAATGAATCATGTATTCTTTTGTGTGTCCATAATAGGAATTCACATAATAATGAGATGGAAAGCCCCCATTCTACCATCATCAGTGACTGTTTCTTGCAATGCCACAGCTATAGGCATGTCACCAAATATGGCATTTCATTGTAAGAGTAAATTAAATATTTCAAAATAAGTTCGATGCTATTTTTCTCAGAGGTGTTTTCTGTTATTCTGCTTGTATCTCCTCATAAATGCTAAGGTTTTTTTTGTCCTTCCAAATCCACTGATCCCAGCCTCTTTCAGATGTGGGAAGTGGGCTTATACAAAAGGTAGGAGGTAAGGGAGGGCTTCCTGGTTACCACTGCAGGGGGCTGCACTCTCTTTGTGGGAGAAGCTCTCTTTAGACAGCAAGTTCTTCATGTAGTACCTGAAGAGCCTTGGTCATTTCTACTTACTCATCCCTAGCTGTGTCAAGTGTTTTTAGTCTCCCCTTTGTTCCCTATGTGTGCCTCTTACTACCTACTCAGTACTGGACAATTTCTAAAGGGGTAGTTGTGTGGCACTGCTGCTTTGAAAGGATCAGAACCTACAAAAGCCTCTTGTGCACTGGTGCATTTGATACAATAGGATGTCAAGACACAAGAGGGACAGGGCAGGACTCAATAAAATGCTCAGAGAGAGTTTCTTAGTTTGCCTGGTGGCAGTCCAAAGATGATATTCACAGCGTGAAGCTTGAAGAATGATAGCCCTTTTCACAGAAATAAATGAAGACAGTGTGTAATGGAAAAGGAATCCCCGAGGAGAGGAGGTCCTAGTCATAGGCACCCCATTTAGACTCATCTATCATGACCATCTATGGCTTGTCACCAGAGTTGGTCCCTCAGACAGCAGAACAAACAGGGTGCCTGCATGCTGCCTCAGTGGTCTGTTCTCAGAGCCATAGGGTTTTCCCAGAACCTAGGTGGAGAAATTGTGCTATCACACCACAATGGTCTTTGAGGCTTTGCTCTCCTGGCAAGTCATAGATTGATGACAGAGGTAGTGCTGTTCTTCCTCAGGCCGTTGATGACTCTGACCACACCCTGCTCTCTCTGTGCATATGTGTCCCACTAATCAGGGCCTGGTGAGTTGTTAGGACTTTAGAAGATGCCAGAGGAAACTTGTCCCCTGGCTGCCATGCCCAAGGTAAATGAAGGAGGCAGGGAGGACTGTGGAGGACACAGTGTTGTGAGGCACTGCCACAGGCTACTGGAGCTTCATATTTTCTTCCCCAGTAGTGCCCTGCTGTGCCAACAGAGCATGCCCAGAGGAGATGCCCTGCTGGGGCTGTCACTGTTCACAGCTTGAATACTGTGGCCTTTGGGGAGAATGCACACTGGAGACCGGTTGTGAAGCGCATGGGGAGAGGGCAGTGCCCTTATCTTCCTAGAAAGCCTGGATGAAAAGGGAAAAGCAAATTGCCACTGTGAGAGGGCAGACAAAGGATTTCCCAGGAACAGTTCCTCGAATAATCTTTTTTTAGGAGCAACACATTTGTGCACACAGTTTGATGTTCAAATACTTTTTCTGAAGGTCTTTCAAATTAAGGTCATCTCAAGCACCGCTACCATGGATGTCCCTCTCTTTTTCCAAAGGCTGCCATGCAAGCCCAGGCCCCTCCCCTGCCTTCTACTGCTGTGGAGCAGATGATGGTGTTTATTAGAGCAGCCAGCTTGAGCCAGGATGTTCTCAAGGTAGATTTATTTGTGTGTTGGGCAGGCAGAGGCATCAGATTTTTGGTTTCCTTTTATACTCTGTAGCATCCATCTTTTGTTATCTCTTTGCTATTTGTTTGATGTTATATTTCTGATAGGTTTCTTCATCTTTCAAACTAGTAGCTTAGGAGTTGCTGCCACTCACCTTCTATTCTTCTACTCAAGGTGAACTGACTTCTGGAAGTACCTCTGCAAGTGGACTGCAGGCTATCCCAGGCAGAGGCAGCCATGTTGCTGCTCTCCCAATGTAACATTAAAGAGAGTGTCCCCCTTGCCTTAGGAAACGTTGCTTGCTGTCATGCATATGGAAATCATGTTTAAGCCAAATATGGTGACACATTCCTGTAACCCCAAAACTTAGAAGGCAGGCAGATTGTCAGTTTGAACCTAGCCTGGCTGATATAGCAAGATCCTATCTCATTAAACCTAATAAACAAACAAGCACACAAATAAGTAAAAATAAATACATAAGCCTTTAGATCTTTCATGATAGATTTTGAAAATCCTCATAGGAGAGTTACCTTTTAAATTACAAGTCAGATACAACCTAAGTGAGCACTGTGTTTTGAAATGGTAACCTTCCTACTTTATGAACCAGATAACAAATACACCTGTGGTCCAGGAGATGGGCTCAAAAGGTGTAATAGCTAGAACAATTAAACAAGACAGATCCCGGATGAAGCATCTGGGAAAACTGGCTGGAAAGCCCCTTAGATGAGCAGGTGAAATTCAGGTCTCCCCCTCAGGTAGAGTTTCCTTTGGGCAATAGGGTATGGGCTGTGCCAACTTAGAACAGCTGGGGCTGTAGAAATCTCTAGAAGCTGGAGGCTGTCTTCCAGGTCCTCACAGTGCTTGTGTGTCTGTGCAGACAGAGTTGTGCTGTCTTCAACCAGGGCCACGTGTGACTCCAAAAAGGACTGAAACACAGCTTCAGTGCCAATTGAAGAAACTGTGGGCTGGAACCATGGCCCATGTGCAGAGGATTAAAGATAATGCCCTGAAGGCAGAGGGGAGTCACAGTCCTGGAGTAAATGAAGAATCTCAGTCCAGGGGGATGTCATAGCTGAAGGGGCCTTGAACTCGGTGAACAGGGTTTATAGAAAGACAACAGAGGCAAGAGAATTGACTCCAAATAAATCAGAATCACACCAAGGGCCGGAACCACTCTAACGTCTATTCAGAAATGTATATTCACACATATTCAGAGACATCCAGTGTATACCTGATAGGAACCAGGCACGGTGTTGGCCTTGGATTCGGGTTTACTGACTCATAGAGCAGGGCTTTTCACATACTGATGTCTTCCACCCAGATCTCAGGCTGTAGGTCCTGTCTGGCGTCAGACTGAGGCTAGGCTGCACCCATAGATTCCTGAGATAAAACACCAAGCTTCCTCCAAGATCTGGAAGAAGACAATAAGTCACAGAAGAGTAGTCAAACTGGTTTCTGTGATTAAATCCCCAGATAGTAGAAGCACTTAGCATGCAAAAAGCTTAGGACATTGGTAATTTGTGTTGACCTTCAGCCAAAAGAGTAACAAGGAATATAAACTATTAATAATAGAAATAGTTTTCCTGCTGTATCTGTTGAATATATCAACACAGGGAGAAGTTGGGGAGTGGAGGGGCTGGGCCAAGGGAGGAAGGGCAGGGAGTGAGGGTAGAGCAAGCCATGATCAAAGACAGATGAAGTCAACAAGAAGGAGACCTGCCAGCTGCCAGCCCCTGGGCACACAGACGCTGAAACAGGACTGAATGAGGCCTTTCATTATACCTGATGGAAGGCTCTCCAGGACCCATTTGCACCAAATGAGTTACATTTTGCCCAGACGAGTCCCATTTTAGAAGGTTCTACTATTTCTGGGGAAATTCAGCAAACTAAAGAATCTTCTTGACTTTAGCAGCCTGGGCTAGGGCATCTTTACCTGGGCTGGTGATGGCAGGAGCTGGTGCTGATGGTGCCAGATCCCCTTCCCACCACTTATCCGGTCACTTTAAAAGGCTAAGGAGGCTGTTACTATTCCCATTTTGCAAATGAAGCAACTAAAGAATGAGCTTGTCCTCCTCACAAAGCTAATAAACAGTGCAGCAAGGTCTGATGCATTATTGCCTTCCTTCTGCAAGGTGGTCAGTCCTCTTACTTTGCAATGCTGATGTTCCTACTCTGAGAAGGAAAGAAGGAAGGAAGGAAGAAAGGGAGGGAAGGAGGGAGGGAGGGAGAGAGAGAGGAAGGTAGATTTCAGTCTGTCTGGGGTAGCACATATCCAGAACATGTTGCCTGGCTCCTGGGTTTGAAATGGATAAGATGCTGGGAAGCCGTATGCTACAGCAACTGAGTTTTATGAACTAGGTTTATTTGAGTTGCGCAGGAAGCATGGTGATGTCTTCGAGTTGTGTTTCTATTTAACTAGTTCCAAATTCCATCACAAAGAATGTGCATTAGTGATAACAATAGCTATCTCAATATAAAAGAATTAGCAGAAATAGAAGAAATAAATTCATATTGCAAGTTCATTAGGGGGCAGGAAGATAGTTCAGTGGTTAAGAGTGCACACTGTTCCTATAGAGGACCCCCCACCCTTTTTTTTTTTTTTTTTTTTTTTGCCCAGCATACATGTTGGGTGACTTACAACTACCTGTAACTCCAGCTCCAGGGGATCAGATACCCTCTTCTGGCTTCCATGAGCAACTACACACACAAATATACATACTTATCTTTTTAATTTCATTCAGTAGAAATTGGACATGGTAGCACATACCTGCCAGCTGAGGTAGGACAGCTATGAAATCAAGGTCAACCGGGCTGGGCAGCAAGATGCTGTCACAAAACCAGCAAGAACAAAAGGTTTGCTAGGTGTTTCTGTCCCTTGGACCCCAGTGGTATCTATTCAGTATGGCTATTCTGTCCTTACCTGGGTGGCCCCACCACCCTCAGGATTACAGAAAGGGGGGGCTGTCTCCAGCTGAGCATTTTTCAGGGGATTATGTCTTCCTGGGCAGTGTGGCGATGAGTGGCAAACACTGACCTGCTTCCCTCCATCTTCTAGAGCTGCCAACTTCAGGAACTTCACCTTCATCCAGTTGAATGGAGAATTTTCCCGAGGAAAGGGACTGGATGTTGGAGCCCGCTTCTGGAAGGGAAGCAATGTCCTGCTCTTTTTCTGTGACGTGGACATCTACTTCACCTCTGAGTTCCTCAACACGTGTAGGCTGAACACACAGCCAGGTTTGCATTGTCTCTTTCTTACCTCTTTTTGGTACTGGCTCTCTCGCCTTCAGGCATTGCTGTGTGCACGGTCCACTCTGGTATCCTGCTGAGGAATCAGAGGCAACTTTCTTCCAGTCACAAAGACAAGGAAGGTGACCTTGTGCAATTTACCCCCAGGTGTTGTGCAGCAGACCTGTCACGTACACTAATTCTGGGACTCTGTCTTGTGTCCCTGTTCATAATCCCTTTCTGTCTCCCACTGGGAGATCAGATGAGTAGGACATCCACAGGAGATGGTAGGCTAGAAGATATGGGCCTGTAAAAGCCTCTCAAAGGCTATGGCAGAAAACAACAAACAATAACAACAACAAAAATCAATACAGATGTGATAGACAGGTAACAATACAAGCATGATCATTTGCTGTTAAAATATGGCAATTCTTCCATGTGTATCAGTAAAGGGTAGCCACTCTGAGCCCTTTGTTGCCCAGGGTCTTCCTGACCTCCTTTGCCAGTCTTTAAGGTTGTGCTAGAAACCAATGTTAAGGGCTTTGTGCATGCAGGACAGGGACATCAGGAACCTCGTCCACACTCATGGCTTTGGGGAATGCAATTCCAGCCCCTGACTACCAACAATGTGCAAATTGTTCTCATCCTTGGGAGGACAGAAGGGTTAGAGAATCAAACTGACTGGTCTAGCTGGTGCAGTATTTCTATGACCTATTCTAGAGCTGAGTGAAGGGAGACAAAAGAGTGGGTGAAAATGCATGGGCTATTTCCAATAGCTGACTGCTACAAACCCAGCAATGGAATGAGTACTAAGCAGATGTTTGCTTTCTGATTTGCAGGGAAGAAAGTGTTTTATCCAGTTCTCTTCAGTCAGTATAACCCTGGCATAATCTATGGCCATCAGGATGCAGTCCCACCCCTAGAGCAGCAGCTGGTAAGTAATGATGTTGCAGATGTCTGTGTGTGACTGTTTCACGTCGCTCATTACTAGGGCACCTGACCGTGAGGAAAGGTGAGTGGGATGGGATCCACAGGCCAATCCCCTTAATGGATTTTAAGTGTGGCAGATGTTCTGGCCTTTGCTCCGAGTGCCATGTTGATTAAAAGTGCAATATTTAAAAGTAGAAAATAACTAGGAACCATGCCTTATAAGAGAGTAATTTCATAGTTTTCTTCTATGGTTTTAGGAACTACTATTATTGGATTATGGCCAGAGTATGCTTTCTCTTTATCATTACAGATTCTAGCAAGAAAAGTGAGGCTGATGTTTCATTAAAAAACGTGGTGGAACCCTAAAATGGTGGAAGACCATTGGCATCCCCCAAGGTTACAGTGAACCAGTAGGGAGCAAGGACCCAATCCTGTCCCGTGGCCCTTCACTTATCCCACTCTGTCTCCACTCCTACACATCCCTGTATTGGGGCAGATGTTGGCATCAATGGTGTCACCAGAAAGGTAGCTTTCAAAGAAATGGTAGAGGGATCTCTCTGCCAAGATCTTGGCTCCACAAGTGATGGGTAGTGATGGGAACCACAGAGCCCCCAGGGCCTGTTCAATCTCAGACAGAAGAAAATGGGAACTGAGACAAACCAGGAGAGTATTCCCATGCCTCTCCAAATGGTACTGTTTGCCTATGTGGGATATGCTCCAAGACCCTCACTGGATGTGTGAGATAATGAATAGTTCCAAGCCATAAATAATACCCAGCCCTATACATAGAGTGGCTTTCTCTATACTTGCATCCATGGTAATATTTAAATTATAAATTAGCAGTGAGAGAGTAACAACAAGGACTAATGATAATATAGAATATAACAATATCCTAAAATAAGCATCATTTAAAACATAACTTACTCATTTCTGGTATTATCCATTTATTATTTTCAGATGTCGGCAGATATAACTAAAACCATGGAGTGTAAAGGTTCTGTACTGTTGGCTTTCTGGGCATAGACCAGACCCTCCTCTCACCCCCACTCAGGGTAATCTTTCCAGCAAGGCAATTATTTTGGATGCCTCTGCCTGCTGTTAGCAAGCCTGGGCATGCCATGCTTTTCCAACTGAGTACCCTTATGGGCAGGAAGACATGCTGATGTGATGGGACTAAGCTGCCCTGTGCCCGGTGTCATGGGAGAACAATGTTCTGCAAAGTTCATTTGGGTAGCTGAGTCTGTAATTAGTTTTCAGAAGTAACAAAATCTGTTCCCTCCATGCCTGTCCCAGGCCCTTCCCCCTTCCCCAGGGTGATCTTCTACAGAACTGAAGCTCTGGTATTTTCAGAATGGAGGAGGGTCATGTCCCACGCTTGTCCTAGTGTGATTTTGGTGGGCTCAAGCCAGAAAGTGCATAAACACACTGTGTATGGTCTACATCTCTATCTGGGCTTTAGAGATGAAAACAATACAGTTTCACAGCCCAAGAACCAATTTCCTACTCATGAGAGATAAGTCTTGGCGAGGACAGGGGCTTCTGGCTTCCCATCCCAGGAGCTGTAAGCTTCTCATGGGGTGTTGAAGGAAAATGGGAGGAAGTATTTGTTGTCTTTCAACCGCTGAGAATAAAAATTTCCTTGGTTTAAATAAAGCTCTATTTTATATTTGACATTGGAAATGATTAATGTTTCTAGTTCAAATTCATAAAGGCCCAATTTGCTTGCAATGGCTTCTTTTCATTTCCTAATCTGAAGCTTTTGTCCTTTCTAATTCATCCTACTGGGAGCAGGTAAGATGGAAGGCAGAGAGACAGATAGCGCAGAAGTAGACCCACAGAATAAGCAGTCCCGGTAGAAATGGCTTAGATCACTCAGTTCCCTATGGCCATAGAAACCTCAATCAGCCTACAGGCTTTGACATTTACTTCTTTAGGCATCATTGACCCCTCTTCCAGTACATAAAACAGCTGTTAAAGAGCTCAGCACTTACAATTCAGTGAAATGCAGCAATTTCAAGGTTCCCCAGACCTCAGAGAAATGTGTGATTGCATTCTTCATTAGACAGGTCATTTATTTTATTTTATTTTATTTTATTTTTACTTATGTGTGTAAGGTCAGATGAGGATTTAAGATCTCTTGGAGGTGGAGTCACATCTGGTGCAGGTGCCAGGAACCAAGCTCAGGTCCTCCCTAAGTGCATCAAGACCTTTCAGCCATGGAGCCATCTGTAGAATCCCAGGACCAATTGTATCTTGATCACTTGCTACCCACAAAGGTCTGCTCCAGGTCCTGGTAATGGAGTCAAAAGAACTGCATTTGTTTCATACACTTAGGCATGATTGATCAGAGACCTCTCTACCAACCACCCTTCAGAGAGGCTGAATTAATGGTCCAAGGCTGAGAAGTCAGAGCTAGGGAGATAGGGTGCTTGCTGTGAAAGTATGAGAACCTGAATTCAAGTCCCCACCCCTCCCCAGACAGATGGGTGTCACATACATGAAACTGTAGCACTGGGAGAGTGATGGAGACAGGGAGATCCCAGCTGCATGCCCTGTGGAGAGGCGGGTCAGTCACTAGCCAGAAAGTCCAACCAAACTGCCAGCTCCAAGTTCATTGCAGACCTTCTCTCAAAAAATAATGTGAGGAGTGACAAAGGAAGATACCCAAAGCTAACCTCTGGCCTCTAAACATGTACATGTGAGCACCCACACACAAGTGTGCAAGCACAGGGGCACAATAGCATGCATGCGCGTGCGCGCGTGCACACGCGCACACACACACACATACACACACACACACACACACACACACACACACACACACACACACACACACATCACAAGGTGTCTGAGTGACAGAGCTTAGCCCATGCCAAGGTGCCCCTTCCTCTGGATCAGTAGGACTAGATCTGCCAACCCTCCCCAAGGGAGCCAAGGCACACAGAAACTAGCCTGACAAGAATTCTACAGGCAAACACCAAACTACAGAAACTAATACAATGGGGACAGAATGTGTAGGTGACAAGACATCATAAAATAAAAAGTAATAGCTGGAGATGGGCGAGTTAGGAGAGATTTCCTCCTGCGATTGCAATTTGGCTCAGTCTAGACTGTGTGTATATTAACAAATCCCTTGTTGCCTTCCCTGGAACACAGCAGTTCCTCAATGGGGTGTGGAATCTGGGTTCAGAATGGGACTGTAATAAAGGTAACCTATGCAAACAAGAATGCTGTTTGCAGCAACCTCTCAAATACAGCCTCCTGCTCAGTGGTCCAGGGATGAGTTTTCATGGTCATCAGTCCTGGAGTTAGTTTCTGTTTTGCCTAAAGATGAAAGCATCTCCAGTATGTCCAGATGACTTCTTATTTCTTTAACCTCTGCATACAAATCATTAGTAACAAGCGGCACTGTGGGATTTCATCCTAATATTTAACTTTTGAGTTAAACTTGAAATGAAACTTGCTGGTGCCTTGATGCAGAAACAGCATACCGAGAAGGGAATGGCTGTAATTTAAATCAATGTTCACTTTAAACATTCCACCTTGCTGGCTCAGCCTGCCAGTTCCTGCTTAGATCACTGCAGAAGCCTCCTACTTCTCCTATCTTTAGATTCAGACCCTCCCCACACTCCAGTCTTTCCTCGTCCTCTGCCAGAGACTCGCTTTGAATAAACAAATTAATTCTACTTTTTACAAAAGAGTGTTTATGGAATAAAGCCAGTGGTATGCTTGCAAATGTTTAGCAACCCACTCTTGGAAAGAAGAAGAAGAAGAAGGAAAAAAAGCCTGGTGATGGTATTTGCCAATTTCCATGGTGTAAATAATCCCACTGTGGCTTATTTTGGACTTACCAGTGTGTTACCACAGGGCATGCAGCTGGGAAGAGATGAGCACAAATCTGGTGCATCCATGTGGGCTGTCTCGAGCACAGGGCTGCAAACTCTGATTTCTTGCTGGGACTAATTGTCCTCCATAAACCAACTCAACCTGGTTGCAAAGAAAATGTAAACTAATCCCACCACCTGGCAGATGACACTAAGTCCAAGGACATCCAAGTCAGCCTGCCATCGTGCAGTACTGCTGGCTCACAGTCTCTGAGTGCTGTCCTTGTTTCCCCAGGCCACCGCCTACCAAATTTCAGTCTCTTGGCGTTTGATGTCCACTGTGATGGCTGCTGTGCAGTAACACCTGTCACTTAAGCCTGTTCACTATGGGACACAGTTGAGTGTTTATGGTGTGTCCTCACTTGTCCTCATCATCTCTTGATTATACCTGTACTGCTTTACCAGTCTCAAATTGTGTGTAGACCCAGAGGTTGATATCAAGTCTCCCTTGATCACTGTCCTCCTTAATTATTTTTTTTAACAATTTCATACATATATTAATATAATTGGTCCTAATTTCTCTCCTATTACCCTCTCTTATGTTACTCCTATTGGTCCCTTCTTTTTCCTTCCACTTTGTTTCTTGAGACAGGGTCTCTCTCTCTCTCTTTCTCTCTCTCTCTCTCTCTCTCTCTCTCTCTCTCTCTCTCTCTCTATCCTTCCTCCACCT